>NC_142932.1:59674039-59689039 GCF_046866305.1 Octopus bimaculoides | reverse complement strand
TGCACTAAAGTATTGACAGTCCACTCTAAAACTTGAAGATTTTTAGCGAGAGCCCTCGTTAATTTTCGGTGATCATCATCGAGAGTGTTTGAATTTCGGGGTCTCTATCGCTTCTCAAAATTTACAATGTATTTTTATTGTTGTTTCACGTTTTTCTCTTTGATGCGGTTGAATCATTCCTGCTTGAGGATTCCTATTTCATACGACCTTGGTGTACAAAGTATATTGCAAAATTTAGATAGTTGGAAATTACTAAATCGCTAGGTTTCGTAAATATGGGAACAGTGACTGCATGTATTTTCATTGCTTGTTACCTGCAATGAGAATCTGAAAGAAATAAAATCTTTTTAATTGTTTTGCAGAGAGTTGACTATTAAGTGTCCTCAAATACTCTTCACATTCCGTAAATGTATATGAAAAAATAACTGAAGGGGAATAATTCCGAGTACAAGTGGCATGTATATATAAAATCTAGTATATCAAATACTGTACAACATATATTCTTGATGTATTAACAGCAGCAGTAGCAGCAACAGCAGCAGAAGCAGTAGTAACAGCAGCAAAAATAGCAGCAGCTACATCATCATCAGCAACAGTAGCAGCAGCAACAATAACTGTAAAGGTTTGACGAGAGAGAAAAATAATCAGTTCAGGTACAATATAAATGATCTCCCCGCGTCTGCAAGTAGCTTGGCTATTTCGGTAAACGACTTCAACATCACCACAAACAACAGCGTCATTTTGGCTCCAAAGACAGGAACATCACCAGCAGCAAAATTGATATAACCAACAGCAACGATGAAAACAACTTCTTTGCACGAATAATTAAATTCCAGGAGCAAATCTCTCCGGAAGGAAAACATACGTACCTGAGTGAGGCAGAAAAAACACCTCAAAATAGGGGATAGGAAAACCAAGATTGCAAAACCTTCCGATTTGATGGAAAAGACGGCAAGAAGGACCATCGTATACAGATGTGTGTCGCTAAAGACAAAGAAAATTGTCAATGCACCACACAAGCAAGTAGAAAATGCCTGAAGTGCATTTGGACCGATATAAATTCCTCACACGAGAAAGAATATATGGTTCTGTGGAAGTGAGGTTCCTCACAAAGGCATAGGCCGCAATACACTCAATAGTCCAATGCAAACACGAGGATCTTTTTCTTCTCACATAACTTGGACGGCAAATGGTGAAAGTTAAAATATCAGATGTGCCACCAGAATTGAATATTTGGTGGCTGGTTGCGTGCGCTGTGATCAAACTCCTCGATTCGCTTCAAGAAATTAAAAAATATCGGAAGGAGAACTGGTCCAGAATCGGGTTGAAGATTTTCATCTCAGGAAAACCGGAATCCCTGGACAAGTTTCTTGACGTTATCGAACTGCCCAACGGAGCAACACTCCAAGTCGTGGCTGAAAGCAGAAAGCCAATGGACCACAATTGTGGATCTAACACATATTTGAAGGCCCTATGCCCACAACAACAACAAAATGAAACTCGAGGAACTGCTCTGCAACCACCACCACCACCACCACCACCACCAACAACAACAACAACAACAACAACACCACCAACACCACCACCACCACTAACACCACCACCGCCACAGGCAGGCTAAACAACCAATGCAACAACAACCAATGCAGCAACAGTCATCAAGGCAACATCGTGAACAGTAGAATCACGCTACCACGATGGCACCAACAATTGTAGCAATGGAAACAAGCATCTGACGGGCGGCACATATACGCCATGTACTCGCGAGACTGGCGATTCAAAAGCCTTATCATGTGACGAGGAGGAATTGAATCCCCCAAGAAGGACTTGTGTTGGGGAAAAGCGAAAAAATAGTGAAAGTGAAAAGGAAAATTCACCTAGTACATCAGCTACACTAACAACAACACCGACACATTCACTAAAATTCCAACAACATAAACAATGCACACTCATTCAACCACAACCACAACTACAAAAGATACCCAAACTGAAACAAATACATGAAAAGAAACCACAATCAAAAGAACAAATCGTACAACTTACTAGAGAACCTGAACGCCTCCTCAACTTCACAATCGTTCGCAAGAGCAACAGCAAGTTGTTGCGGGAATTAGGGAAAAACACGAATATTCATACAAAGGAATGGGGTTTGACGAATGCCCGTCAAAAGCCCCTCCTGATAGACAGCTGATAATAACTGATACAAACACATACCTAGTACTTTAAAAAGATACCTCAAAGTTATTGAGCTATTTAGTCTAAAGCTAGATAAAAGGACTTAAGGAAGGCCCTTCATTAATGAAAATGCGTCAGACGAGGCAGCTGAAACAGCGACCCTCTCAAAATCCAAGGTAGGTGACCTTCTTCCATTTTGTTTCTCCGATAAACATGGTCGTTTTCAGAGTTGGGTTGGAGAATGTTCGAGGCCTGGCGTCAGCTTGGAAGCAATGTCACTTGCTAAACGACCTTAGGTCATTCGATTTAGATGTGACTGCAATTATCGAGACAAGGATTTCTAATGCGCAAGCAATAACACAAATTTTCAATGGCTATGAAATATTCTCATCACGTGATCTGTCGGGAGCCGGCGGTGAGGTAGCAGTGCTATTCCCATTCTCTTCTTCTTCTTCTTCTTATTATTATTATTATTGTTATCATTATTATTATTATTACCAGTATTATTATTATCATGGTTTCTCTAAATAACTTTAGAGGTGCACTTGTGCCACCATGGAAAATATTAGGAAATATGGCTTCAACGCAATTAAAATTTATCTTTCATCGAATTTGCCGTTCTTTTCGACTTTGTTTTAATTCCATTTCTAAATACTTTTGTTTATAATGTTTTTGTCTATTTTCTAGTTTCGTGATACCATTAAATGTACGAGATACAAACAATTTTTACACATGTTTTTGTGATGCTCGTATCGCCACATAATAGGCTCCTATCACTGTAAATATGATGTGCTTGTTTAGAGATGGAATATAAACTAATTTTAATTTAAAATAAAACGTTAATTGCGTTCAAATAAGCAACAAAGCAAAATAAAAAAAACAAAAGCGGTTAAGATACTGATTTCTATTTCTGTTGTTAAGCATCCAAGAATGAAAACATTCGACAAGTTACTGCTAAAATAACGTGACACTACTCCCCAATCCACTCACACGCCTCCTGTCTTCGTCTTTCTACCGTTAAACAGGGACAAAATAGAAACGATATTCTGGAATCACAGTATGCACAATATACAATAAATAGTAATTAAGTCAGTTTAATTAATTTTACTAATCACAAACGTTGTTTACACTACTTGCGTTGAATCTCGAAATATGTACAAAGATCCAAGTTTGTTATGTATGTATGTATGTATGTATGTATGTATGTATGTATGCACGCACAGTGGTTGGACAAAATAATGGAAACATCTTAAAATTTCAAACAAATTTATTTTAATATGGGTTAGGACCGCTTTGTTAGTAATTAGAGTTTGAATTCTACGAGATATTGACTTGTATAAAGTTTAAATTGTTTCCAATGGAATATTTGTCTGTTCTTCAGCTAGAACAGTCTCCAGTTCTTGTAGTGATGATGGTGGGAAATATCGACTCCTTACTTGATTTTCTAAATTGCACCATACAGGTTCAATAATATTAAGATCTGGAGACTGTGGTGGCCAGATAAGATATTCAACTTCAACAGAATGTTCCTTGCGCCATTCAGTAACAACTTTAGCTGTGTGATTTGGTGCATTATCATTCTGAAAGATTAGGTTTCTCTCCGGAACAGTTTCACAACCATAGGCTAAATTTGATCAGATAAATTGCTTAAATACACTTGACTATTAATTCTTCCATGAATGGAAACCGTTGAGCCGGCGGATTTCCAAGATACAGCCCCCCAGATCATCACAGATCCTCCTCCATGTTTAACAGTTGGAAGAAGGCAGTCTGGGTCTTTACAAACAATACACAACGCTTCAAGCGAACTACAATACTCTCCTATATGTATATATATATATATATATATTTCCAAGGTTTCAAATTTGTATATTTAAAAGGGATCCTCTGGAAAATTATATATATATATATATATATATATATATATATATATATATATATATATATATATATATATATATATATATATATATATATATATATGCATACATGCTCTCATGGACGCACGCATCACACCATACACACATAGTATGCTTACAGTTTGCTTTCCCACTGTATGCTTCCTCATAAGGTGCCTAAAGTGGATATTACTGCTCTGACATTTTGCAGGGATACAACATTAAAATAATATTGTTTTTGACGCGAATTTCTTATCATTCTTCCGTTCCCAATATTCCTTCCTTATAATTCTTGACAAATGCATCCTTTGATAGTTTTGGGAATGCAGATTAAATAATGTTTATGTTTCAAGCATGCAAATCTGAAAGACAAGTGAAAATGCTAAAGATACTGAAATTAGTAGCAACGCAAATCAGAATAGATTAGGGTACAGTGTAAAATTTCTTAATTTTCTCAATATAATCACAATCCTCCCCCTCGAAACCTATGTCTGCCAAGTTTCAGTTAAACATTATATTTTTCAGAAAGCTCTATGAATCAAAATAGATAATTGGACATAGATTGCATATACGTCTCTAACTCTCCTATTCTTTATCTATCTTTCTGTGTGTGTCTGTGTGTGTGTGTGTGTGTATGTGTGTGTATGTGTGTGTGTGTGTGTGTGTATGTGTGTGTGTGTGTGTGTGTGTGTGTGTGTGTGTAAGCCAACGGGCTTTGAGATCTGATGGTACGCCATAAAACTAAGCCCTTTATGGACGTGAAACGTAAGGTAATCCCATAAACCGGCCTTATCTAATTTCTCTCTCTCTCTCTCTCTATATATATATATATATATGTGTGTGTGTGTGTGTGTGTGTGTGTGCGAGCATATGTGTGTGTATGTGTGCTCGCGTGCGTGTATAATGTGTGAGTGTTATGCTCTCTCTCTTTACTCTTTTACTCTTTTACTTGTTTCAGGCATTTGACTGCGGCTATACTGGAGCACCGCCTTTAGTCGAGCAGATCGACCCCAGGACTTATTCTTTGGAAGCCTAGTACTTATTCTATCGGTCTATTTGGCTTAACCGCTAGGTTACGGGGACGTAAACACACTAGCATCGGTTGTCAAGCGATGTTGGGTGGACAAACCCAGACACACAAACACATACACACACACACACACACACATATATATATATATACATATATACGACAGACTTCTTTCAGTTTCCGTCTACCAAATCCGCTAGCAAGGCTTTGGTCGGCCCGAGGGTAAAGTAGAAGACAGTTGCCCAAGGTGCCACGCTGTGGGAATGAATCCGGAACCATGTGGTTGGTAAGCAAGCTACTTACGACACATCCACTCCTGCGCCAATGCGTGAACTTATCTATCATAATATAAAATGAACATGGAGAGTGATTTTCTTTTGTAGCCTATTACCTTTTCAATGCAATGTATTACAAAAAGTAAAAAAAATGCATTTTCCCACTAATCTGAATACCAAGTCATACAGCCTATATGCAAGCGTATAAGAGCTATTAGATTTTAAAATTGTTACTGTATTACATGCAGCAACTCACATTATTCTTTTAACACGTGCACGTGTATGTATATCCACAAAACAATTCTATACTATGATTCGTCTGTCTTCTGTCTCTTAATATGTAATCTCACTGTGTGTGTAGCGTTTACTTACCTCCCATCAAGCTCCTATCCTGCGCCTTTTACAACAACTTGGTCCCCTGCTTCTATACGACGTAAAACTTGACAGGAGTAAACAACCAAATAACCAACCAACCAACGAGCCAACCGACCAACCAACCCACTAACCACCAACCAACTAAATACCAACCAACCAGCCAACCAACTAACCGCCAACCAACCAACCGTCCACTAACCAACCAACCATCAACCAACCAACCACCAACCAGCCAAACAAGCAAGCAAGCAAGCAACCAACTAGCTAACCGACCAACCAACCAACCAGCCCACTAACCACCAATCAGCCAGCCAACCTACTAACCACCAACCAACCAACCAACCAACCAACCATCGACCAACCAACCAGCCACCAGCCGACCAACCAACCAACCGACCAACCAACCAACCTACCAACCAACCAACCAACGTTTACATATATCGGCAACCAGCATTTGTTTTTAAATATGTATCTATATATATGCATGCAAATGCAGCTATAGATATAAAACGTTCCGTTAACTCTTCAGAGAATATAATGAAACCATTTAAAGTGAAAGTTTGAAAATATTAGAAACAAATGTTAATATCTAAGTCGAAAGAGAACCTTCTCTGTCATTCTAAAACGATACAAAAAGCCTTTTTTGTCAATTAATATTGTAATAAAACCCACCCAACTACACATATAAAAAATTTGACACACCAAGGAAGCGAATAATATGTTGCTTTATGCATCGTCTTCAGCCTTACAGTAAAACGAGCAACTCATTCGGTCATTTTTGTTTTTCTTTTTATCAATTTCTCAATTTTATTCTGCTTTATTTTTCATTTTTAAAGAATCAATTAATAGTTACTCTTGTCGTTCTTAATCCAACGGATTATGCACGCAGAAGACCACTCTTTAGTTTTGAAATCCAAGCTGCGCTTCCGAGCCTCGAGACATGTTTGCAAGCTGCATGTAGGATTAACTCTGCTTTACATGCTGAAAATCTCCGATGATATTTAAGACGATCTGAATCAATATTATTTATCCTCAGGTCAAACTTCTATTTAGACGTCAAAATTAGGATATTATGTATGCAACGCGAAATAACTCGAGTTTTTGGATCTATAAGAATAATTTCTGACAAAAGCACTCGCGTCATACATCAATATAAACATTCATTAAACACCTTGTTATATGGAGTACAGAGAAAAATTAAAATGAATACGCGGGAAAAGAGAACCGAAGACGTACAATTATTTTAGTGTTCTTCACCCGTTTTCACCCAGAAATATATCAAAGAACCTAAAAAAAGATTGTATAAATTATTTCGACTTTCTTCAAATATTCTGTAAGTGTGCAGCTGTTGTATCTATCTATTTTCTTTTCTGTTTCATTGGTTCCTCTTTAGCTGCAGTATTTTATATTGCAATGGACCATACTTGACAGTAGCGTATGGTAAAACAGCACGCGGTCTAACCAAGTTAACATAAATGTGTATGCAGATATTATTTGCCAGTGTATTGGAAGTTTTTGAGTAAGACTATTTTCCCCCACAATATTTTACATAATTGCTTAATTTTATCAGTTTTAATGGCCCCATGCTGTGAAATGATACAACAATGAAATAGTCGCCTGTATATACAAACATTTAAGAAATAATTTCAAGTATCTGCTATGCACTGGTGTCCAGTTTTCATTTCACGTTAAATTTTGGGCTGATTTTTAAAATCGAAGAACAAAGATGCATCAGATATACACATTCATTTATTATTATTATTATTATTATTATTATTATTATTATTAGTAGTAGTAGTAGTATTTATCTATTTATTTTTTGATAACTCAATATAGAATTTTAAATGTTTTTATCATAGATAAATAGGTATAGCGTCATTTCCTTCATGACATAGCACGGAGTAAATGAATTAAACTAAATCAAAATTGTTTTAAACGAAGCATTTCTGAAAGATGAGATGTGAAATCTCATCCATTTTAATAATAACCTCCATTCTTCAAACGTGGGAACATTTTGAATAGAATTGTTAATGGTGAAACATGTTAAATTTCAAGATGAAGAGGGGAAAATTTTACATTTGTAGGTGTTGACTGATTTGATACTCCAGTATTAATATTTATAACAATGAGTATAATGATCATCATCGTAATAGATGCTATTATAAGGATACTGTGGATGATGGTGGCAACGCCGATGATGATGGCAAGAACGACAACATCAATGACACCTATGATGGTGATGAAGACAACAACAATGAGTCTCACACGCATTTATTACACATACCGTTGGGATCAAGTGAAGATGCGTAGCTTAGTGGTCAGCGTATTCGACTAACGGTCGTAAGGTCCTGAATTCGATTCCCGGTGGTGTGTTTAGTCCCTTGAGTAAGACACATTATTTCACGTTGCTCCAGTCCACTCAGCTGGTAAAAACGAGTAGTACCTGCATTTCAAAGGGTTAGCTTTGTCACATATTGTGCTACGCTGAATCATTCTAAGAACAACGTTAAGGGTATGCGTGCCTGTGTGTTTGTGGGGGTCTTAGCCGCTTGCACGTTAATTTCACAACCAACTAGTACTCTTGTCGTCGTAACCGACTGAGTGCCAGTTACTGGGATCAAAATCAGCATCTAAATTTGAATCAATCATAAAATATCACACGTATTTGTTTCTCTCTAAAATATTAGTTTAAAGATGCTACTTGCATTCACGAAACGAGATATTATCCCAGCAATTACCATAATTAACATTACCGTGTCAGTTGTAAATATTAAATACTGTAGAAAACGAACTAAAAAGAAGCATATAAGGTGGCTATCGAAAGCGATCTGAGGAGTACTTTAAAAATGTGGCAGGAAGCAATGTCTAACTAATACACATCTTTGGAGGTATTTGCTGTGTTATAGTTAGCATAAACACACGATGTAAAAATTACAAATACACAGATTATATTTTCAGAACTTTTATAGAGTGGAATCATTAACACAATCACAAACAACTTGGACATACAAGCTGATAAATTTACTGCTAGATCTTTCTTTACGATATCTGACTTCACATCTTTAATTACATATACAACGCATACAATACATCTCAAAATGCAAGTTCATCTCCCGAATAGTATCTTTCCAAATCGTTAAGGAAGATGTCTGCAGTTGCTGGAGGAGTGACGACCTTCTAGAAATAGTGCCTAATGTGAAATGCTATAGTTTCTAGAATTAGTATCTAAAGTCAAAACGCTATATTTGTTATCTACTAACATATTATGAAGCTAATACGTCACCAATCCGCCTTCTAGAAATAATAGACAAGATTTTCTCCAACGTAATCCGACTGTCTTATAAAACGTATCAAAATAAAAGAGAGCATGGTGACTGATAGATAATTTGAACATTGTTTAGTGCATCACGACTGACCTGCATTTAAACAACATAAACAATATACTGTTTCATCAGTTAGACAATGCTACACAATAAGGAAGAAATCTAAACAATGCTCCATTGTTTGTAAAATTTCTAGAAGCAGCTTCCCGTTCACGAATCCCAGGCAATCATACACAGGCATCTACACATTTGAGTATGTGTAGTAACAGAAATAGATTAGTCTATTTGTATTTGTATACACATTTACTTATTAATTAAGCTGCTACAAAGTTTGTTGTTTTTAATAATATTTTTTCTCTTATACTTCTCTTTAAATTCAGATTGGTAGTACTGGGACGAAAATATACCAGGAACATAGGTATTTATAAATTTTGGAATATGGAATTTTCGACTTCTTTTGTCGAATATATTTTTAAAAAATGGAACATGATGCAATATATGGTATACAAATTTTCGACAGAGAAGAAAATTTTCACTTGGAATATCTGAAATAATTACAACACACTAGAATTTTAAAATTTACAATTTGAAAATGCTCATTATTTCACGTCAAAACAGAAACTTAGAGATTTGCAATTTAAAAATCACTGTTACCATCAATTTCAAATGCTTCGTGGTACAAAAGATTGTTGCAGTTATATTAGATGCTAATATTAGTTGCTAGGTTAGCCTGTAATCGCAGTAACGAAGGTTGACGTTAAGAAATACAGTTATTTCTATGGCTATGTGTTCTTTTATACATCTAATAATCAATGGTTTTACTCTTTAAGCATTTGAATATGATTTTTGTAGATTGGATTGGCCTTTGTGATGCGTATACAATCATGTTAGTATTCCTTTGCTGCCTGGCTACTCAATTTTGATATTCTACGTATGTTGATGCTCCAATGTCTATTTGGTGTGTATTTAAAATATTGCCCTTTATTTGAAATATTATGGTGTTGATAGTTTAAGGATTTGATCTGAGAAAGTGTCTTATTTTCTATTTTACTAATACAACTTTTCCCAATGACGGCTTTTCGTTTAAAATTGTTTGAGATGCCTCTTAAGTGGCAATCCTTTACTACAGTTGATCGGTAGAACAACAAAGTAAGTCAACATTATGAATGATATAAAAAATGCATGAAAACATGTTGAATAGGTTTTCTAATTAGAATAGTTTAAATGAAATAAAAGCCTCAAGTATTAACATTTAAAGAATATAAGGTGCCGTCCTGGTTGTTTATCATATGTATTGTATCTTTTTGGAAACAATAGCTTCCTAAAACTGATTCAATTGTTGAAAATTAAGGAACTTAGACGACATGCTTGAAATACTCGCAAGATCTGGTTCAACCGCATTTTGTCTAAGAAGAAAATGTGACTTCGAGTAATGTAGACTTAGATATTATAAAGTCAATATAATCATGGGTAGTACACTTATAATTACTGAATAGATGGATCAGTGTTGATGTTTAAACTAAATTCAATAACGTAACATTTCGTGAAGTTATGGACTTGCGCAAAGTAATATGAGTGCCGAAAGAACATATAGTAGGTGATGGATAGTACTTAAATCTTCATTAGTTAATGAAATATGATTTATTTTATTTTAGGTATACATACTAATATCCATAATAAGAACTGAACATTGGATTCATGTCTAAAATCTAAAACATGGACATGCTAATTAGCAGGTACTTTCATGGAAACATCAAAGGTGTCATTGTGTTTCGTGTTAATTTCCATTTTTATTACACATTTTCATTTAGAGTTGTGATGTGGCAATGCTTTGGGTTCTGCATATTAAAAAAGTATTGATCATTTATATTGTTAACTTTTAGAGATCATGTTTCTTTGCTTTTGGATAGCTTTGGTATGTGTCACTTCTTTACCATGTTAGTAACGTTTGAAGTGGGAGATGGATTTTTCACATTTGATATTGCTGTAGATTTCATTCCGAATCTACTGATATTGTTCGTAGTTTTTGAGTGCTGTTGATGGTAGTGTAGTTCATTTTATTGATGGTTATTTGCAGTCTTTTCAATGTTTTCTTTATAACTATATGATCATAAATCTTTTATTTAATTGTGAATTATTCCAAGACTTTTAGTTTATTGTAAATTTATTTTTTATTAGCAAAACCATTATTTATTTAATTTTTATCTCTCTATGCCTACTTTTACGTGGCAGTGTGAATAAGTGATTATTTATTGTTAGGGCGTCTGTGCAAAATGTGTGCGTTTGTCCGTGTGCAAAACATTATAAATGATTGAGCGTGAGTTTGAGCAAATATGCGTAGATTTTAAGAAGCGGTAATACGTTTAATTTCTTTCATTGTTTTTGATATTTAGAAATTTTTCTCACTCGTTTCTGATTTAAAATGTTATAATCAATAATGTAAAATGCCTCGTCTTATAAATTTCATTTGCTGTAAGAAAATAAAAGGAAACTTCGAAAGAAATGAAGGGAATTATAGTGATGTTGATGATGATATCATAAAGACAGCAATGACAATGATAATAAAGATAGTAAATATTTTTCCTTATGTGACTGCTACTATGTTTGATAATAACAATAACCACAACATCAATAATGATAATGATGATGATGATGATGATGACGATGATGGTGACGACGTCGATTATTATTACGATGATGATAATAATAACATGAACAACAACGACAACAAACAACAACAACAGCAGCAGCAACAACAATAACAACAGCAAAAACAATAACAACAACAACAACAATAATAATAATAATAATAATAATAATAATAATAATAATAATAATAATAATAATAATAATAACAATAATAATAATAAAGATAATAAAACGGAACCTAATAATGTTGTGAAAACAAAAAAAAAGCTATCATGACATTGATATTTTTGTATTTCGGTTTATTTGTATTGTTGTCGTTCTTGGTGCATTTTAACATTGTTCTTTATGTCGCTATATGTGCTATTGCAGATTAAATTTTGTATAAATGTGGAGTAAATTTAGAATAAAAACTAGCAGAAAATCAATAACGATAAAAATTTTATCCGTTATACGGGTGTGATATATCATTTGAAATTTGTTATGGTAAATATGATAAATATAATTATGAAAATCCTTGAATAGAATATATAAACGGAAAATTTAATTATCCATATGTATTCGAGGTAGGATTTTTCCACAAAATATACGCGTACAAGTTAAAGGAAATTTAACGAAAATACGCTGAAAGAGTATAAGTTTCAAGGAATGTTATATTACAACGCTGGAAATATTCTTTAGGTAGATATGACACTTCTGAATACACACTTTTCCTGGAGAAGCCTTCACGCAAGTTAAGTAGTGAGAGGGGGAGGCAGGGAGAGATAGATAGATAGATAGATTGATTGCGAGAGAGAGTGAGAGAGAGAGAGAGAGAGAGAGAGAGAAAGAGAGAGAGAGAGAGAGAGAGAGAGAGAGAGAGAGAGAGAGAGAGAGAGAGATCATTTCTGTGCAGCAGACTTCTTTATCTGTTGGTCGAGGGAAACCGTCAGAAATTGTGAAACTGATAAATTTAATGATATTAGAGTTAGAAATATCTGCCATATTTCCCTTGAATCGGAACCTGGAAAATGTAGTATTTAATTTATGGAAACAGGTATAAATGAAAGAAGTGATATGTAAAATAGACCTATGAAAGAAGAGCAACCCCGTCTACACGTAGTGATTCAAAAGGATATTAATCTGCTTTCGCAAAGATTTCTCATCCATGTTCTTATCGAGATTACAATTCAAGCACCCAGACAGTTAAAACTCCCATTAAATATTAAAGATTCCTCGAGCATTGGACACTTATGGAAATCTACATGAATGTGTGTAGACTTTGCTGTAGAAAAGGGAATATATGCAATGATATTTTGAGGCAAAGTATTGCTACTTTTCTTTTTAACCAATCACACTAGTTTACAGAGAAATTGCAGCAAACATAAAAATTGCAAAATTGTTGTTCTAAGTTAAATTTGGGGTGCTGATTTCAGATACAAAACCAGTTTTCACTCATCATCTCTAGTTTTTGAGATATATATTATCATAATTTTGCGACGATATACGTAACCATATGTGATCAGTTCTTATTTTGTTTTCCAAATTTTTGTGATACTTATACGTATTTCTACAATGGCTGCAAGCACTTCAAAACACTGAGAAAGCATCAACAAGGCAAATTCATTCTGCTACACGTGTGTGTTGGGGGGGGGGGGGGTCACGACAGTAGTAGAATATGGAACAATTACTTCCCTCCTGAAAATTGCTTACTTTCATTATTTTGACTGTAAAATTGGTGATTAGGACAAATCCTGGGCCCAAGACATCTTTTGTAAACCCTGCTGCAATTGACTAACTTCATGGTTTAACGGCAAGAAACCAGCCTTCAAGTTTGATGTCCCGATGGTCTGGAAAGAGCCACGAAGCCACACAGGTGGTTGTTATTTTTGTCTAACAAATATAAGAGGTTTCAATGCTTCTTGCAGACAAAAGTTGAAATATCCCAACTTTACATCAGCTATGTGACCTGTTCCCTACTCAGATGTTATCCTTGTCCCTATACCCCCAGCAAATAAGGATCTTCTTCCTTCATCAGATGAAGAAATGCCTTCAGGGGAAGATTCTGCCAATCGATAATTTCTGAAGACAATGTCTTTGTTTATTCAGGAACAAGTGGCAATGAGCCCCACTGGATCATGCAAGAAAACCTGAATGACCTTGGCCATGATTTGTATCTATCTAAGCAGCAATCAGAACTCCTGATATCCCGGCTTAAGCAGTGGAACCTGGTCAAGGTAGATGTAGGGATCACTAGTTTCAGGACACGGAACCAGGACTTCGTTCTTCATTATTCATTCTTCGACATGGAAAATAGGTTGTGCTACTACACAAATGTCACTGGTTGTTCCCCTTTCCCATACAATCTCTCAGAATGGTGTCTTTTCATAGAAACTTCCAAGCTAAGTCTGAAGGCTGTCCTCCTGCACAATGGGAATAAATACCCCAGCATTCTCATTGCCTACTCTGTCCGTACGAAGGCGCCGTATGACAATATGGAGGTCCTTTTGGAAACTGTCAAAGTACAACCAGCACCAGTGGAGTCTCTGAGGAGACCTGAAGGTCACTGAGCTTCTTCTCGGTACTGTTGCTTCCTCTGTCGCTGGGACAGTCGGACTATATCCAAGCACTACAAGCAGAAGGACTAGAGATCTAGGAGCACTTTCGTGCCTGGTCAACATAGTGTCCAAGCAAATCATCTGGTGGACATCAAGAAGGTGCTTCTTACTCCTCTTCATATCAAGCTTGGTTTAATGAAGAGTTTCGTGAAGGCCATGGACAAAAATGGCGTTGCCTTGTAACACTTGCGCATTCTGTTCCCAGCTCTGAGTTCTGCTAGGCTTAAGGAGAGAATCTTCGTCGGACCTCAGATCCGATTGGTGCTGAAGTATAAGGATTTTGAGGAGTTTCTTACCTTAAAGGAACTAAGAGCATGGGAACCGTTTAAGGCAGTCTGCCATTGCTTCCTTGGTAACACACGAGTACTAGATTACCAAGTGTGTATCGAGAAATTGTTAGAGTCTTACGAAGATATGGGATGCCGAATGACACTCAAAATTCAATTTCTCCCCTCCCACTGAATGATGAGCATTGAGAAACGTTCCACCAATATATTACTAGGATAGAGAGCAACTACCAAGGCAAGTAGAACCCCAGCACTATGTGGGACTTTTGCTGGATGCTCTAACGTGACATCCCCGAGGCAAACTACGCAAGATCGTTAAGAAAAAACTCACTTCAGTCTGCTGTACTGTGATTTATGTGCATTGTATTATCCAAGTAATTTTGTTCGATCAATG
>NC_142932.1:59642938-59668539 GCF_046866305.1 Octopus bimaculoides | reverse complement strand
TTTCTCCGGTACATGTTTGCTGTCGTATGTTGCTTGCTGTCGTTGCTTCTAATTGGTTGCTTCTTTTCGTCTTTTTTGAAGCTTTAGGGAACGAATCGCCCTTAACTCTTTTTCTGGTAACCTGAGTGTACTCTCCCTCGGTATCTGTTGGATCTAATCCGCTTTTCTCTTCTACTGTTTCGGCTGCACCCTCGTGTTCCGTCGGGACTTCTGTCTCTTTTCTTAGTTCTACTATTGATTTGGGTAGACTTCTTTTTGATGTGCTCCTTCTGGCCACATCCATAGCAACTGTGAGGCCTCCTGTTCACTGTTACCTTTAGTTTCTTTTCATCTGGAAGTTCGATTATTTCTGGTATTTCGCTTATATCTGCCTGTGTTACCTGGACTATTAGCACAAACCCGTACCCCACCCCACCAGTCTAGCTGCTTCTGAATTATAGTCGCTGGAACTATGCTGGGCTCTTCCTTCGTACTGGATAAGACAGTCGCTGCTACCCATTCCTCCTTCATTTCAGGAGGAATCCTGCCAACCCTTATTCTAGATACTCTTTTACCTAAGTAGGTTGGCAGGAGCAGAAATTCTTCGTTTCCTATAGGTACAGTGGAGTTCTTTACTGCTTCTTCTATGGAGGCAAATTCCACCTCTACTGTACCTAATATTCTTCTACGTGCGTAAAATGTCACCTTTCTTTCTATGTACTCAAGACACATTCGATGTCCTCCGCCGTAGCCACTTCTATCTTCTTTTCCTTCAGGTTGGGAGTCCTGTATATGATTGTCCTTTTTCCTATTTATGCCAAAAACTCCTCAGGAGGGGTTAACTTTACTTTGCCTCCTCCCTTTCTGCATGCTTCTTGCATTTCGTACCTTATCGAGAGATATTACTACCTCTCTCAATTCGAACTGCGCTTCATTCTTTCTTCCCGCTACTACTGCATAGCTTCCGTTATTCTTCTCTACGCCTGTATTAGGCATCTCTGCACTAGGCATCTCTGCATTAGGCACCTCTGTGATGTGTTGCTTTCTGTCGCTGCTATTATTTGGGTACTTCTTTTCTTCATTTTTGATGCTCTAGTGGACGAGTCACTCTTTATTCTTTTTCTGGTAACCTAAGTGTACTCTCCCTCGGTATCTGTTGGATCAACTCCGCATTTCTCTTCTGTTTCTGCTGCACTTTCGTGCTCCGTCGTGACTTCTTCCTCTTTTCCTGGTGCAATTATGGTTTTGGACACATTTATTTGATGTGCCCCTTCTGGCCATATCCATAGCAAGTAAGGTGTCTCTCCTCCACTGTACAGTTTGTTTTCTTCTCGTCTGCAATTTGGATAATTTCTGGTATTTCGCTTATATCAGCCTGCGTTATCTAGACTGTTAGCTGAAGCCCGTAGCCCACCAGTTTAGCTTATGAGTTCTTGTCGATTGAATTATGCTTGGTTCTTTCTTGGTACTGGATAGGACAGTTGCCGCTACCCATTCCTCCTTCATTTCGGGAAGAATCCTGCCAACCCTTATCCTAGATACTCTTTTACCTAAATAGGTTGGCAGGAGAAGCCATTCCTCGTTTCCTATGGGTACAGTGGAGTTCTTTACTTCATCTTCTGTGGAGGCAAATCTCACCTCCACTGTACCGAATTTCCTTGTACGTGCGTAAACTCTCACCTCTTTTTTTGTGCACTCAAGACACCTTTTTGTCCTCCACCTTAGCCACTTCTATATACAGGTTGAGAATCCTGTATATGATAGTTTTGTTCATACTTCTGCCAAAAACTCTTCTGCCGAGATCAGCTTTACTTTGGCCCCCTCCTTTTCGACGTACTTCTTGTATTTCCGTAGCTTATCGAGAGGTATAATCACCCTTCTCAATTCGAACTACGTTTCATTCTTTGTTCCCGTTACTGCTGCGTAGTTTCCGTTATTCTTCTCTCTGCTTGCACTAAGCATCTCTGCCTCCAATCCGCGCGGGTTGGGTGGGGAAACAAACAAAAAAAAAACACAAGCTTGATTAGCAAGTTATGTACTTCAAAATATGTCAAAAACGTCAACGAATTCAACAAAGCGGTATGAATTTTAACAATCAACAGTTAAAAAATTCACTAACCTTTGCTGAAGCTGACAAACAAAAAATTCACACGTAATTCCAAACGACTCGGTTTACACAGCTCTTTTTCATGTTATTGGCCACAGTGGGCATTACACAGAGGGGATGAACCAGGACAGACAACACAAAGTGGGATATAAAACACAAACGAAAGTATGCAATGTATTTATATAACAGATAAGGGTATAGTGGCTACTCGAGCCCCATTCTCGAGTAGTATCATTTAACTATTTTTTTCCACCAGTGTTTATAAAATTAAATTTACCTTAATACATCAAATATAGTCTCAGTCGTTTAAATTCCATCACAGGAGGTAGAGAATCGTATCTCATCTCCCGCCTTCGTGGGTCCACGTCATCGCCAAAGCTTGCTTTTAATTTTGTGTAATCGTTTATGCCTACTAATATATTCTCCATGCCCAGTACTCGTAAATCTTCCTCCGCTACAATTCTTTTTTTGCAAAATTTTTGCAATTTTTTTTTCAATGCCTGTGCACGTTTAATAGTTCGTCAGATATGCCCTATTTTTATAACTAGCCTTTGATTCTTGTGTGTATGCTTGTGTATACTTAACTGGAGATTCTGGAATGTCTGTGGTTTTGATGCGTGTTTGCCGCGATGTGGTAGACTGTCTGGGTTCTTGGATGCTACTTACGTCCTTCTTTTTCTTCTTGTTTGGGTTCTTCGAGGGGAGGGGGGTTAAAGTCCTTCCTTTTTTCTGTTTTGTACCTCCTCAAATCTCTCATTTCTGCTTTCTACATTTGCTTCTTCCATATTTTCCTCTATTTTCCCATCTTTGTTGTTATTTTCTTCTTGTTTCTATTCTATTGGCGTCTGACTGTTAAGAAGGGGCAGCTCGGCATTATGTGCCCCCTATTTCTGCAGTGGTAGCACCACCACTCGTAGCTTCACATCTTCCGGTAGTTCTATCTCTTCAATAAATTCTTGTAAGTCCAGTGAGGTGGTCTGGATCATAACTTCTAGGCCATATCACCATCAGTTCAATCGTTTGGTGCAGCACTACTGGGTCCGCCTTTGTTCCTATTAAGATTACTGCAAGCAACTACATCTAGTTAATCTCAGGGGGCACCATGCCAATCCTCACTCTCGCCACTCGTTTCCCGAGTTAGGTTGGGAGGAGTGCCCATTCCTCCGTTTTCAATGTTACAGTGGAGTACTTTACTGCCTTCTCCATAGGAGGAAATCGCACCTACACTCAGCTATACTAGATATTTCTATTTCCTTGCTTGTCAGTGATAGTTCTATGAACCACTATGTTTTCCTTTTTACTTCTTGCTATATCTTCCGGCGGGGTCAATTTTAATCTTGACCCCCTCTCTTTGGATTAATTTCTTGCTGCGTCTTTCTGTTTCAAAGTCCATAGCTACTTCCTTGACATCCAGTTGGTTCACAGCAGCTGTTATATTCTCTCGACCTGGTACTGAAGCGTAGCTCCGGCACCTGTTTTCAACTGTTCCATTGCTCACTACAATTTTCGCCCCCCACCCCTAATGGGAGAGAAAACAAGACAAAGTCAAACAATGTAACAATCAATCAAGAAGGTTTAACGATTCTAAAATTAGGTAACCCCGCTATGGAGGACCTGAAACAAAGGACAACTTATGTGAAACGATAATAAATCGACAATACGCAAATATTCCGGCTTTACACAGCTCCCCGACTCTCTCTGCGCTTCTCCATTTATATTATGACACAGTCCATTAGGAGCCAGCCAAACATGGGTGTTCTACTCCCACACAACAGTTTGAAAAGTTGCTATTGTTGTACACTAGGTGTGATATATTTGTGTGTCAGAGCTACATGTTGTGGCCATGATTGAAATGAGGACAAGATACTGCGGTGGAATTCTTTAAAAGCACTGTTCCAACTGAATTTCACTAAAACACTATAGTCTCCTACCAAATATAATACCACATTAAGGGATATCCAAGCATCAGAAACATATGTCGGACAGATTTAAATTAAATATACTGTATAATTGATTCTATGATAAAAAAATTGTGTAAATATATTATTCATTTTATTCATTGAATTGTTGCACACAAACGCACATATGCACACACACATGTATGTATATCGAGACAATGGTCTAGTACACAGGTTCCTTGTTACGCTGGCTGCTGTTGACTACAGCTTTGAACTGTTTGATCACCCTTCTTATTATCCTGGTTTGTCCCCATCTGACTATCATTTGTTCCTCAACGCTTGGGGAACCAGTATAACAATGATGATGACGCCATATCTTCTCTTGTTAACTGTTTTCAGTAGTCTGAGGAATTGTCTTGACCAATGGAATCCAACCACGGCAGCACCAATAAAGAAATGTGTATACCACAAGGGTGGGGGACTGTGTCGAAAAACAAGTCTCATTTGGTCATCACATTCCATGACAGTAAGTTGGTCAGACTATGAATTTTCAGCCGACCCTCGTATACATATTGACCACGTATATTTACACACACGCGCGCGCACCCACGCACGCACAAACATACACATACATGGATACATTTGGAGAAGGTAGTTAGATAACGAAGTAAACAAAGAAGACCGATTGACAAGCTAGAGATTTGAAGGGGAAGAATATCAAAAACAAAATGTTCAAATTTATGAATAATAAATAGAAGTACGTAAAGGATGCTGCAAAATATGATTTAATGAGGTGAAATGTGTCATGCAATATAGAGGATAAAAAAAAAACGAGAAATGAAGGAAGGTGCAATCTATACATGTCGATGATAGAGGAGGTGAAGAAAACAGAAGAAAATGAAGCCTTTTGGTGTACTTAAAAAGTATGAATTTACCAATAAATCGATTCTAATGACGATTCATTCACAACACTTTTAACAAGCTAAGGGAAGGACAGAATTATTGATAGATATACTGCGATTTTTCCATATTTTGATGAAGAGTTTAAACACACGCACACACAGACATACACACACACACACACACAAACACACACACACAAACAAACAAATAAACACACACACACACACACATATAATCTACGACCTACAAAAGCCTTTGAAATCTTTCGACTGTTCTAGCTGTTGTGTAAGGAAGGTGTGAGATGTGAGATGAGTTGCACTGAACATGAACAAGAGGGGTAAGATAGAAGTTAAGTGAAAGATTCTAAATTTGGCAATATCCAAGTAGGGGGCAGGTCTTCGTAAAAGATGAAAATAAATGACGATGTACACTGCATTCACACGTACCTATATACATAGGTACACGCACGCACAGACACAGAGATACACACAAACAGACACACACATGCACACACACACACGTACACACACACACACATACACACACGCACACACACACACCAACACTCATTACACATAAGTAACTTGAAAAACACTGAGGGATGGAAAAAATGAGGATGAGAAAGACGAAGTTTTAAGGAGCGAGGTTGTTGGTAAGTTGACAAGAATTGTTCGCATGCTGCGTTTTTGCTGTCTATCACAAAGAAACACTCACACGCACATGCATAATCACGCGTACATACACACGGACAGAAATACGCACATACATACATGTATACCTACCTACCTACCTACATACATACATACATACATACATACATACACACATACATACAGATACATACAAACATCCGTCTAATATATGTGTGTATGTGTGTGTATATGTGTGAGACAATCTTATAACAGTCTGTCTATCTACCACGAAAGATTGTTTTGCTGTCAAAAGCTTTGAAATGTTAAAAATGGAGTGAAAGTTTTCAAATTTACTATATTGATGTAACTTTTCACGCTCAATCCGATTTTCTTATTTATTTGTTCCAGAAAAAGTTGTAGGAAAATGTTACAGAGCATTACAGTTTGAGAATTTTCACCTAATCAAAAACAGGATTTGGAAGCTAGCATTTTCTGGGTGGTAGCTGACTATCACAAAATATTTATCACAGTACGACGAAGTAAGTTGTAAAAAGTTCTGAAGTTTTAATACGTTTTAATGCATAAAATCATGTGAAAGGGTCGAACAGGCATGTAAATACTTTAAAAAGGAAAAATCTCCTCGATGAATAATTTCTGCGAAGATTTTGAGAAATCCGTCCTGTTGAAAGGCCAATCCATTGGGGAAGGCATAGTTTGATAAGGAATACAAAAGAAAAAATTACTTAAAATCATTATACTTCGAAAGCTGCTCGGTAACGACGGGCTACTCAGCTAGAGAGAGAGAGAGAGAGAGAGAGAGAGAGAGAGAGAGAGAGAGAGAGAGAGAGAGAGAGAGAGAGAGAGTGAAAGTGTGTGTGTGTGTGCGTGTGTGTGAGAGTGTGTGTTTGTGTGTGAATATTTGTACGTATTCTTTACTGTGCATGCCAATATTTAGATGATAAGAGAGAGAGAGAAACGTACGTTTGATATTGATAAACGCAAATCAATAGAAATGACGATAGACATAAAATGAAAGAATCGGAAACATATTTTAAACTTTATTATAAAATATTTTGCTTTCTTGGATCTTCAGATAACAAACACATATCTTCTTTATCAGCGGCGCATTCGTGTATATGTATTTACACATTCACACACTTACAATGATCCACACAATCTTACATCTATCTGTCTTTCCCTCTCACTCCCTATATACATGTGTGTGTGTGTGTGTGTGTGTGTGTGTGTGTGTGTTCATGGATGCATATATGCATACAAGTAATTGCATACACACAGTTACATTTATATACCTATGTATGTATGCACGTACGCATGACCATATTTCGATAAACTGATGAAAATATGAAAAGCATAGATGGGGAGGGTACTGCCAAACCAAAGCTCATAAAAGTGAAGAAAATCATAATTAAAAATTGAAAGATGACTTCTTACATCACATGAGAAATATTCTTTTCTACTCTAGACACGAGGCCCGAAATTTTGGAAGAGAGGTCCAGTCGATTAGATCAACTCCAGTACGCAACTGGCACTTCATTTATCGGCCCCGAAATGATGACAGTCAAAGTCAACGTGGGTGGAATTTGAACTCAGAATTTGAAGTCAAACGAAATACTGCTAAGCATTTCGCCCGGTGTGCTAACTCACCGCCTTACATCATATAACCAATGTTAAAGAATGCCTCATGAATTTTCTGCATTGGTTACCTTTATATTCATTTTGAAGAAATAGTTGGAGTGTTGTAATATTTTATGTGTGTTTGTGTGTGTGTATACACATACTACGAGCTTGTTTCAGTTTCCGTCCACTAACTCCACTCACAACGCTTCGGTCAGCCAGAGGCTATGGCAGAAGACATATACCCAGTGTGTCACGGAATGGAGTTGAAACCGAAACCATGTGGTTGGGAGGCAAATTCTTACCACGCTGCTCCGCTGTTATTGTTTTTTTTTCTTTGTTTCTTTCACTGAAAGATAAAATCGCTTATTCGTTTTCACAGTGGATTAGGTACGTATTTCACATTTCGCAGAAAATTGACATTTCAAATTATCTCTAAAACTCTTCATCGGGCTTCACAAAATCTGTTCTTATCAATATGTGCAGCGCATATTCTAAAAAGGTAATTTAACTTATTATAGGATCCTCTTTCAATAGATTTCCTACTTTCAGATCAATTCGACCTGATCCTCAAAATGTTATTGATGCTATTGGTATATCTGTGAAACTTCAGTTTCCTAAAATCCTAAAGTAAGCTTTTTCGTAATCTATTTGTAGATTGACTTAATATTCAATTTTATTTTGGAATTCAGGTGGTATGGGTGTCTGTGTGCGCGCGTGTGCGGGGGGGGGTGTACACAGTTCAAAAATACATTAAAAAACTGAGACAGGGAAAAAACAATAAACACGGTGTATTAGTTTGACATTTTTGATATTTTGAACCTACGCTCTTCTACAGAAGAGAATTAAGAGAGAAAACAGATGGAGAAGCAAAGAAAAAGTGAGTAGGGAGCGTGTCTGAATTAACGGTTACACATGTTGGATTGACGTGACGGAAAGATGTGGCTGGAGGCCTGTGTGGTAAGAGAGACAACAGTGACCTGGCTAAAGTGTGTAGATGGAAGCACGTGTGTGTGTGAATGTGCATGTGTCTAAGTGTGAATGGGTGATCGCTTCTGCATGTTGGTAAGTACGTATATGAGTATAAAGATCATGTGAGCGTGTGTATATGTATGCATGGCAGCGTGTATGTATGCATGTGTGCGAAGAGGTACGTGTATGTGTGAAGCGATGTTTGTATATGAAATCCGTGTGTGTGTGGACTGTGTATATACATCTGTTAGAGTGTCTGTTAGACGAAGAAGGTATGTTGTGGGAGGTGTGGGTGCGTGACTATAGTAATGCTGCTGTACGAGTGAGGAAGGTAGAGGAAGTGTGGTTGCTGATATGTGTGGGGTGGAAACCGCAATAGATCATCAGTGGAACAATTTATTGGATTCTGCTTCGGAAACCTAACGTTAGGCTCTGTGATTGAATGCAATAAAGTGTTCCCGTGACAGTCTTTGGCAGTTAAGCATCGAAACACACTCAGATTATCCAATGCTATATTCAAAATAATTGCTGTGATGAAGCATAGATAGGAGCTACTAATATATCTATATACATTTTTATTAATTTTTCAATATATCTGCGTGTGCTTTTACGTTTGTATTCGTTCCCACAGGCACTTTAAAACCGGTGTTGTGTTGTTTATGTTCCTTACCTTGACAGTTTGGGATGACCTAGATGAGATGAGATTAATCGTCCTGTATGTGTGTATTTTACAAGTGTATAATGTAATAATTGAAGTAGAAAAAAGATCAATTTCATACACGAACATCTGTTTGTTTATTATATGACAATAAGTGAGCTGTATGTGTTATTTTATATATCAATACAGTAATTACAATTATATAACACACAAGGCTTTGGTCGGCACGTAGCTGTAATGAAAGAGAATTGACCAACGTGCCGCACGGTAATACCGAACCCAAGGCAACATACTTGGAAAGCAATCTCCTCAACCACACAGCTACACCTATAAAGGAGAGATACATTT
This sequence comes from Octopus bimaculoides, assembly GCF_046866305.1. NCBI lineage: Eukaryota > Metazoa > Mollusca > Cephalopoda > Octopoda > Octopodidae > Octopus > Octopus bimaculoides. Next base: position 59,659,407 of record NC_142932.1, on the reverse strand, counting down.
TGGATAATATACTCCTTGATACAACATGCTTAACAAAAAGATGAGATGCTTATGGCGAGAAGATCTTTGATTTTAATATTTAGTCAAGCAATGCAACAACTAACAACGCTACACCATACAGGGCGTCCCAGAATTAACGATCTGTTTCAATGAAATTGAGGAAATACAAAAAAACTGATAGAAATTTACGTTTATTACCAAAACAAATAGCCTTATAAATCTTACGTCAAACTTTAATAAAAAATTTTCAACATGTCTATCCCTCCATACTTCAAATCACTCCTTAGCGTTGTGAAACACATTTTGAAGCATTTCGGGTGTGAGTTCCGGCACTGCTAACTGAATGTGTTCTTTAAGGTCAGCTAACCGATTGCTCCATCTTGGAGATGGTGGTAAAGAAAATGATTGCTGCCAAATTAAAAAGGCTGTCATGGACAAACGAATAAGAGAGGTCCAACAGGAATGAAAATAAGATTATGAATAATATTCAAAATTTATACACTTTTAAAACATATTAAACATAAACATAATTAAAAGTGGGTTTTAAAAAAATGCATCCGATTTCATTCAAATCATAATTAATTCTGGGACACCTTGTATTTACTCGTCCGACTAAACAGGGAAGTGAATACAGGGGCGGAATAGGGGGCTAATTCTAGTGGCGAACTTAGCTTCCGGAAGTGGTCACGCAGTCAAAATCAAATGACTGTGAGTCACAACAGCAGTTTGTTTTTTAGTATTAACATTTTGCACTATGTAGTTCAGACATCGATGACATCGAAAGCAGACATTCTGCCGCCTCATGCTGCGTTGCGCAGGATTGGAAACGTGAAGCATCAACAGAGCACTTCTGAAGAATAGATGAATGGTGTTGTTGTGCCTTTAACCAGCCGCACACATATGCAGATAGCCCGGTGGTGTCCAGGATGGTAACAGGAAGCATCAACAGGGCGCCGACAAAAAATTAATGTCCTTCTCATTTCCTCTGCCGAATTGGACAAAAAAGGTTACGCTACTTAAAATGCATCAATAGTGTCAATATTTTATCGTCGGAAAATGGCCTAAAACAAAGACAAAAGTCATTGCAGTATACTCAAATCTGATTAATCTGCATTTTTGTGGGCACTTAGTTGGTGTCGGAATTTTTCTTAGTCAACAGCGATTCGAGGAACCTGATTAAGGTGTGTTGCGAATTTGGAGGAAAACGACTGGATTCTCTTCAAGTTACGTGCCTTAACGCTGCGAAAGTGCTTATCAAATGCGTTTGTCTGCCATTGGGGCCGCATTAGGCAAGAGTTTGAAAATTGTTTTTGGCCCATGACACTTTATAGGCTCTATATAATGCATGTGTAAAACTTCATTAAAATCGGTTTGGTAGATCTCGAGTTTTAACACGACAAACACACAGACAGACACACATCCTGTGTTTTGTCTATCTATCTATCTATCTATCTATCTATCTATCTATCTATCTATCTATCTATCTATTGACACACACATACACATAAATTGTAGTTCAAAGAAACATATATATTCACACATACATACATATATATGTGTGTGTATGTGCGTTGTGTGGTGTGTGTATGTGTGTGTGTGTGTGTGTTTGTGTGTGTGTGTGTGTGTTTGTGTGTTTTATTCCTTACACTCTATTGGTGTGTTTTTTTTTTTTTTTACTTCGGCATTATTTACGAACCACTACCGTACTAAAAGTGTCCTCCAGTATACAGAATAATTTTGAAATGTTGGAATAGATGACGCTTTTATTTGTAGGAATTTCAGCGACTGCAATGTGTATCTATCGTTGTTCAAATGAATACCATCAATATGCATTTTTTTTTCGACTTAAAATTCTATTGCAAATTGCGTGGCCTTTTGCCAAATTGATAAATCATTATTGCCTTGTGAATGACCTTTTGATATAAATGTTAAACTACTTTATTCCTCTACTATTTTTAACAACCTCATAGCTGTGCATTGGTGTATACTGTGTGAGTGTCTATATATATATCTCTGTCTGTCTCACTCACTCTCTCTATCTCTCTGCATATATATATATATATATATATATATATATATATATATATATATATATATATATATATGTATATATCATGTAATCATATGCGCCTATCTGTATGGTATATGTTTGCGTATTTGCGTGTCTGTGTGTGAGAATGTGTCTAAATTTACTACAGTGCAAAATGATGGAAACATGGCACGTGTAAGAATGTGAGTTAACATTACATTCTGCTCTTTACACTTTTGAAAATTTTGAGTGTTATATAATATCACGATTTGCCTCTTTCCACTAAAAATTCTAGATGTCGGTTGAATATTGTTATAATACTTGGTGTTTCCTTTTGTTGACACGAAGAGACATGAAATTAAAATAAACGCTTTGTAATTGCAGCGGTCTTCAGTCTCCGTTATAGAACTTTCTCTTTAAGGCCATATTGTGTCCTAATGAACGTCATTCCCAACTCATTTAATTTCCGACAACACTTCATTTGAATGGCCTCCAAAATTACTATATTTCATCTCATTAGATGTTTATTCTATGGGCAATGCCTTAAACAAAACTGTCTTTCAAATGAAGCCAAAAACATTTAATTATCTTTATGATTACCAAAGTTGAAAATGAAGCAGTTAAACGGCGTCGATATTTTTGCGGATACTAACTCTATAACTACCGCTACTGCTGTTACTATTGCTTATAACAATGACTAAGATGATGATGATTCATCTGCTGCTCGGCTTCTGCAGCATCTACGTTTTCGATTTTAATGCTTCTTAACCTAATTAACTTAATATTTCGACGGAGCAATGGAATTTCTTTGAGAAGAGAAGAGAAGAGAAGAGAAGAGAAAGGGAGCAGTTGTGATGCGCATACATTTTCAGGTGTTGTTACTCCAGCCGAATGTCGATATTTTTCGAATCATAGTTTCAATGCATCAGCTTTCTTATCTCTTGTACATTGTAGCTATTACCGAAAAACTTCTCCTCAGACATTTTATGAGGGAGTTTTATGAGGGAGTTTATGAAGTCGATTACCTGAAGCCCATTATTTGACTGGTACTTTCTTTCATTGTCCATGGAATGACATATGCAAACAAATTTTCTGTGTAATTTGAACTCAGAATAAAAATACTGTATTCTATAGCATTTTCGTAGCGCTTTAACTATTCTGCGGATCCCTCCTGTCACTAAATATAATGCCATTTTATGACAGTCAGTATGTTATCAGCGTGGCTACACAAGAACACACACAAACACACACAAACACACGCACACACATAGATACCGACACATACACATACACATACACACACGTACATACACACACGCGCACATCCATACACATACGCATACATACACGCGCATACATATAGATGCGTGAGTGTGTTGTGTGTGTGTGTGTGTGTGTGTGCATGTGTGTGTGTGTGTGTGTATGTTTGTGTACTCAATAGCTGCTGAACAAAATTAATAGAATGAAAGTATAATCACAGATGGTAAGATATGATAACATGATTCGTCATAACTTTTTTTCAAATTTCTAATTTTAATTTTCACAATAATCGGGAAAAGGGGAAAATCTGTAGAAGAGTAGACAAAACCCCATCAGTTACGAAAAGAGAAAAAGTTGTTTTGATTTCAAATACTCCTCAGTGATAAAATAATACAAGTTATATTCTTCCATGAAATCTAATCAATTCTTGCTTGCACCAGAAAAATTGGTAAGTTACAAATCATAATTATATTCACACATTCAGCGGCCGAAAATTATGAATTTCAGAATCTAATCGGAAGGATCCATGTTCTATCCCACCGCCTGGCAACATTAGCATCTATACTTTACTATCAGCTTGAGACGAACCATGTCTTGTGGATGTTTATCCCACCAAATACAGCAGTAAGCTTACACGCGTCAGTGGAAAACTCAGCCACTCATAAGTTAAATTATATTGTGCAGGTACAGAGGAGATTATTTACTGAGGTGTTCCGTCAATTCTCGGATGTGTCAGGCGTTTTAGTTGAAATAACGCCTTCAAACAGGTTATCAAAATTGTACTTTTGTATTGTCTGGTTATTTCCATTGCAGTGATAGTAGATATAATGCATACGCATCTATTTCTGAACCAGTTGGCTTGATAATTATTTCACAATATTTCTTGGAAATCTAACATTTGCAATTTGAAGAGGTCTTCATATAAACATTTGAAAGTGAAACTTTCAAAATAAAGCTAATTTTCTATTTTCCATTTCATTTGACAACGCGTCCTTGTGTATGTGTATGTGTATTTATGTGTTTGTGTGTGTGTATGTGTTTTTGTTTGTGTGTGGGTATGTGTGTGTGTATTGAGAGAGACAAATAGAAGGATCGAGAGAATGGTAGATAGATAGTTATAATAGAAGATCAGAAGATGAGAACAAAGTGACAGGCAAAAATATTTTACTATTTCTGTAGTGGTTACAGTTCTATCATACTTTTCGCTTGGTTACATCATTAACCGCTACTAACACTGTGTCAGTTACGGCAACGAATTTGCCACTTGATCCAATCATCGGAACGTTCTACACGAGAAATTAACGGGAATATGGCTGAGCACTCCACAGACACTATCATTTATAACGACGACTGTTCCATTTCATCAATCAACGGAACAGTCTGTTTGTGAAGTTAACGTGTAAGTGGCTGAGCACTCAAAAGCCATGTGTACCTTTAATGAAGTCCCCTGGGAGATTCAACGTGCCACAGAAAGAAACAACAGTGGCCCCATGAATTACAGGTACAACACATTATCTGCCAAGGACACAAAGCGCCGCCGAGTATCGAACTCACGACCTGATGATCATGAGCCGAATACCTGACGTACACGATTCACCATGACACGGGCAGTGACAAGGCTGGGTATTTGAAAGACAAGCATAATCATGTTTGCCACCTGCGTGGGCTAAAGTATATATTGATCTGGCAATAATAAAGTATCTTGCTCAAGAACACAACATGCCACCCCACTCGGTACCGACCTCACGGCCATAGGAAAGTGAGCTGCATATCCCTAATTACTGAGTTACACGCCTTCACCTCATTAACTGTGATACTTTGGTACATATAAAATATATTCATACATATGTATGACACACCCACACACAATAAGTTTTAAAATATATACAAGCATGAACAAACAAGAAACAAACACTGAAGTTCGCCAAATCCCATATATATGTGGATGCAGATGATAAAATATAACCGTATGATAATACAATAATATGCAGAAGAGAAGAAATTTTTCCTGAAATAGTATTCCGATTATATAGAATACTCAGTTCCTGAGCTAAAATGACTACTGTGAATGTCGTTTGATTCTTTGAATATAATTTCTATTATATGAACATGTTTCAACCTGTCTGATGCATCCTAGAGTCACGACGCTTACCAAATATTCCGTTTAGTATAGATAATGCCATTAGACGCTGGCAACACCGTGACTCACAGAGCTAACAATAAAATACCGAGCTACTATTAAAACCTGAAACTAAATTAACGTACTTTATCAACAAAATTTTCGTGTTCGCTGTTATGATAAACAAATGTTAAATTTGCAAGAACAGAATTTTCAAAGGAGAAATATTTGTCACACACCTAATTTTTTGAGATCTTGAGTTGTATTCCAGTAATACTTGAGAAAGTATGTGACAGAACTGATAACAACATTTTCACAGGATATACGAAGAGATGTTGGCTTTACATGACAACTATATTTTTACAGGATATAAAATGAATGAGGCACAGATGTTCGTGTTTAGTAATCAAGCGACGCACATTCTCGACCATAAAAGAAATATGACTATCAATACCTCTGTATGTCACTTATCACCTATGATGATCTCTCCAAATATCCCGGAGCGGTGGAGAATTTTGTATGTTAGTGCTGTAAATGAAGCTTTAGTTACAAACAGAACATTTCATCATACTCGGGAATCAATAGTAGTCAGAGCTGTTTACATTCAATGAAATTATATACTAGAACGCTTTTGCAGTGCGCATGGCTCCAACCAACTTTGGGGTTACTAGATGAAACACTTGAATAAATACACAATTTGGATATCAAGACAAGAAAAATGCTAACAACGATGAATATATACTATATTAGCAAGCGTATTGAGCAGATCCGCATTAACCGAAGGTTTAGAGCGAGAGGCATAAGGCCTGTCAAGATGTTATTTAAGAGCTGAATCGTATTATTTACAAAGCACTAAAGCGACACTAAAGGGCACCAAAAGATTAAATGCATAAATCAATTCATTAGAAAAAGCAAACAAAACGGAGAAACAAATAGATGAAAGGTTTTGAGTGGTTGGCATGAAACCCGCTGAAAGAAACGCATATGTGTACACGTATATGAGAATGCATGCGTGTTGTGAAGAAATAAGCGCGTGTGCGCTTACGACAGTTTACACGCACAAATACACATAGAATAAGATACAGTAAGGACAGTTGTATTTACAGTAATTGTAATATTCATGCATTTTCAAATTTCTGAAATGCATTGGCCATGTCAAGTAAATAATCTTCAAACGTAGTCTGAAACAAATTTACAGATTTAGTTTTCATTTAACTATTTTTTTTCTTATCAATATTTGATAAACTCTGTTTGCCAAATATTGAAATTTCTACTTCAATTTGTGGATTCGTATTTTGCATTGATCACCAGGATGCTAGCATTGTTCTTTAACCATTGTTGTATGCATAGAACAATGGCGAAACGTTTGAATTGCTTGTAGTTACGTGGAGCTGTCTATAATCAAACTGTCTGTGGCTTTTAACCCTCTACAATGTTATATTGTCATCTCACTAAAATTACTTTCTCTGTTTCTTTTCATTGCATCTCTACATTATTTCTTCAATCTCTTTCTCGAATCTTTCCTACACTTTTCTTACACTCTTCTTCACTCTTTTTCTTTCTCTCTCTATATATTCTATTATTTCCTTAATCTCTTTCTTACATACCCGCTTCATTTGTCTTACATTTCATGCCCTCTCCCACTCACTTTTTTTAACATTGTCTCCATCTATCTCCTTTATATGTGTTTCACATTTATAACCCTCACTAGTTCTAAATCTTTAATATCTTTCTTTCATCATTCTCGCTGACTGCGAATTTATTTCTCTTCTCATCACTCACTTCATCACTCTCCCTTGTACGATGTGTGCATTCATCTAATTTGCCGTCGACGCTATTTCTATTACTCCACAATACTTTCATTCTTCACTAAGTTTTCCCTTTTAATGGCCTCCAGCGAAATTTACTTCTGACAAATTCTCAGAAAATATGTAATTTGTACCAATTCCCTAGATTATTTGTCAGCGTGTTTTCTTCAATCAGGTCAAAAGTTACCCGTTTTATTTTACAGTTGATTAGCAATAAAATTCACAAAAATTATTCCTATATACAAAATGCAGTGATTGGTACCCTCAGGAAAAACGACAATATTTTATTGAATATTTCTGTAAATAATTAAATTCATTTCGATCTCTTACTACTTCCAATTTTATCGGCTTCGGAAGGATGAAAAACCAAAGTTCACCTCTCAGTAAAATTTCTTCTCATTGAAACATAACTAAACAGTATAGTACACTCAGCTCGACATTCCACATGACAACTATATTTTTACAGGATATAAAATGAATGAGGCAAAATATTTAAAAATAGAGTCTAAGTAGATATAAATCCAGTGTGTCTTTTGTTTTAACTGTCACTGTAAGGAAGGCGTTTTGTTCCCGTGTGTGATAACCTTATATCTGTATTCTATGATTTCCATCTTATAGTTATAGTAGTCAACATGCTTATCTTTATTCTTGAGTATCATTACGGTGTTTACTTGAGTTAAGCATGTTCTTTGTTCTTACAAAGTATTTTAATGAGACACAGAATATTATACTGCTCCGTATCGAGTGTTATAATTAATATAGTTATAAAAAACTACGAGATACGTTCATCACGCTGCTCTCGATTTGAATCTTTATACGAAATTTCTTTTCAAAACTGCTGAGACGTTACATTTCAATTATTGATGAATCTCACGATTTCAACATGATATCAGACACATTACACGAATATTAACAGTATATGTTTATCTGTCAACAAATACATCTTCAAAAAGAGTGGGAAAATGAAAAGCGCAGTAGCTTACCAAAATGAACTAATAGCAAAAGTGAATGGCATAGTAATTATCTGATGGAGTTGGCCGGATTATTACTAGATTAATATTAGTGGAAAATTCCTATATGTGGCATTTTCATGCATCCTTGCACTGTGTAAAGTAATTAACTAATTTTATTTGAAAAGAATACAGTACTATGTGTGTATGTACACACACACACACACACACACACACACACACACACACACAAATACTCAATCTAAATTTACACAAGAAATCGTGTGAAAACTTTGCATAGTTAACATAAATTTAGTTTAAATTGAGTGTTATATTTCATATGAATATTCTCCGACTAGTCTGTTAGCCACACAGGTGTATTCATAAATTCGCTTCACTTTCATTTAACATTTAAGCACATTATAGAAGCAGAATTTGTGTTAATGTACAAGATATTCCATTGATCTTCTTATAGTCTAAGTCTTTTCAAAACATTAATCAACAACTTTTAAACGTTTATAAATAACGGTAATAGAAATTGTAGTTTCCATATACAATCATTGCATAGAACAACTTATATTCGGTAGTGTGCACACAAATGTTATTATACTTGGCATATAAAATCACTAATATTTACTATGTATTATGTATAACATTAGCACAAATTCTTTCCCGTATAATACATTTAAGTTGCAGGTAATAATATATATTAATCATACATCTGTTCTCAACTACGGCATCGTTTTGATATTTGGCTTACATGCGATGCGTTATAAAGCTCGATAATCTGAAAATTTATGTTCCTCTCAAAGCGCATGAGAAACATTCTGCTAGAAATGAACTAAAACATAATTGAAATGAGTGACATATGTGTATATAATTTAATTGAGTTGTGGGACAAATTACTGACACCGAACGGTTGGTAAAAAGTGAAAAGGAGTTGTAAACATTTCCGAAAAATAATTTGGCAAATATAAATAAAAATTGCTATAATAGAGTAAGACTATGTATGCAAGTAAGTAAGTAAGTATGTATGTATGTATGTATGTATGTATGTATGTATGTATGTATGTATGCATGCATGCATGTATGTATGTATGTATGTATGTATGTATGTATGTATGTATGTATATGGATGTATGTATGTCTCTTCTATTTTTTTATTATTATAATAAATCTTCCACTGAGGAGTGAGCCTGTTTCCAACAAAGTTACAAGGTTCCATCTTTGGGATTTAGTTAACACAGATAAATTCACATTTGGAACTTGCGATAGGTCTTCCATATTTTTACTCTTCCGCTCACAGATTGCACTTGTAATGTACGAATTAGCCGGTCGACTTCTCTTTCTGAAAATCCCAGTTTATCCTGATTCTCTTTTATGCATTTACTAATAAAACCTAGTGCTCCAATTATAATAGTCTGGATATAGAAGCTGGAAGTTTCGAAACAGTTGTCCATAGATATTCTCTTTTCCTTTGATTTTCAAAGAGATATTTATATCTGCAGGGTATCTGACCTCTATGATGGTACGTACCTTTGACCCTCTGCCCAAAAGAACAATATGCGGCCTGTTATGTTTACATTTGACAGACGTTTTGATGGGAATATTTCACTGGTATTCCTTGGGTTGGTGTTTATAAATGTATTCCATAACAGAGAGATAATCTAACCTTACTTCGGGACAGTGTTTTTTTTTTTGCAGATGGCATTATAAATTCTTTTAGCAACAACATCGTGCCGCATAGGGAGGTAGTACCGTGACGATATTTCAGGACAGCTGCTAATCACACGCGTGATGTCTTCCACAGGAACATGACATAGCCTACACATGCGGTTGTATCTTGGGATTAAAACAATGTCTCTGTCTCTCTCTTGCTCGTCAGGTACTTTGTATGTATCTATGTATGTATGTCTGTATGTATATACGCATACATATATATGCATGTATGTATGCGTATATATATTTATGTGTGCATGTGAGTGTGTATGTGTGTGTATGCGTATGCATGTGTATAGACATACATACATCGAAATAAAAAAATATTAGGTTCTGTATGTATATATATATATATATATATATATATATATATATATATATATATATATATAATTTTTTTATATATTATTGTTTTATATATTATTTTCTTCATTTTGTACTTCTTTGTAAAAAAACATTTTCATTCTCCTTCTTCTTGATAATTTGCTTCTTCGCAATGAAAACCGGTTAGAAAAAATCTTTATTAAATTATGCTTCCAGTTCAGCATTCTGGCTTTCTTTCATTTTCCTATATATATATATATATATATATATATATATATATATATATATATATATATACACATACATACGAGACAGAGCACAAAGAATGCTCTCAACAAATAAACACGTATCTTATTTGATCACTTATATATATTGATTTGTTTGCGTCCATCGAGATTTAGATTATCCAATTTGAATTTGATTTTAATTTGAAATTGGTTGCGAGATCTCTTTTGTAATGTGTACGAACGAAATTTCTTTCAATATGTTTCAAAATCTCTACTAATCAAAATTCCAAAAGTTCTACCCTTCGAAATTCCGCCATAATTTCTGTGCACAGAAAATGTTGTCCACATACATTCAACATAAATTCAGTTAACTAATATATTTGCTTAAAAGGAGTAATAAAATGCAAAAATAATTGTGAATCATTTAATGAAATGTATAAATGAAACATTTGAGGAACAGCTACTTACCTGATACTTCTCAAGAATTCAATAGATATTTGAAGTTATTATTTAAACTTATGTACTTATTTACCTATTTATTTATCGTGTGCTGAAGCTCCACCCTGTATTGTTCAATAATTTCATCTGCGTTAAATGTTCTTGTAATGTGGTGCATTTACGAATACCTGTTCATTAATTAGAAACTGGTAGTTTTTAGTTTCTTAAGTTCGAAAATGCTTACGTTAGAACATTTCTCTTGTCTGCTACATCGCTCCTTCATTTTTATGTTTCACTTTAACATAAGTGCTTTAGAAATAAAAGCAAAATAACATAGAAACATAAATGATGAATACTGAATGTACAATTTCGTCGTCACATACAGCTTCAAAAACGTCGATGATAATGGAGGTCTGTATTAACATCAAAGCATTAAATCATTTCATCTTAAGAACATATGCAGATTATTTATTGTATTGAACGTTTCTATCAACTCTGTATATTGTCTCACAATATTTTCAGAAATGAAAGTGACAAACAGAAATGAAGGATTTGGAAAAAACAGTCGTGATGGTTTTGTGTATAGTTTCTTGGAACACATTATGCAAAACCTTATCTGCTATGAATATTATTGTCATTTATTTGGCAGTGGTACAAACACATATTGAAACGATGACACGGTAATGTATATTTGATTTATAAATCTTTGGTTCCAAAGATACGGTGATGATATAAGTGTCCAACCCAGAATTAGCACACGTTTTTTAAGGCATCCATGCCGTTCTCTGTTGCAAACATAAGCATTCACGCCTGGCCTTTGATACACTACCGAATGCTTTGTAATATCAATTGCTTGAAATAAATTGAGAGTATCAGGAAATTCATGAGTTCCATATGCAGGAATCATAAAAGAATCATTTCTCCAATTAAGAGAAAGATTGGATATAATTGTAACTTTTTGTTGTGTTTCATCTTCGACTGTAGCAGATGGTACTGAGTTACGTGTACGTGTAGCTTCTTCAATTTTAATTGATGGAAGTATACAATAAGTAGGTTCCTTTCAGTCATTCGTTGCACTTGATGTTGGCTGCGTTTGTGGTTTGTAGGGAGGCATAACATTCTTTCCATGTCAGAAGAGAAAAAAAAAAACATTTTTAAGAAAAAGTGTTCAACAGGTATAATAAAATGCCTACACCTCGTTTTATGGGGTTAAACTGGCAAAATCTATTGTTTTCATCACCTTCTCTTTAAAAATTAATGTCGAGACAATTATACAGTAGAAATAAAGGAATAAAATTGACGTGCTTCAAATTGATATAAACACTTTTTTTAAAAATGTTTACATTTTGGTGAGGACAAATGATATTGAAATTTAATATTACAATTCACCAGGTTGTCTAAATTGTTCCTGCCCTCAATATACTATATATTCTATAATTATTATTTTCCCTTGCATTTGTTAGTATTTACAAGGGTTTTTTTCTCGAATCGTCTGCATTAAATCACTTCATAAATAATGTAGGAGCGTTTTTGAATCTAAGGATAATCAGAATATCACATTCTTTGTTTGTGAAGGCGATTGACTGACACTGATTTAGAATATTGACGCAGCATTTTGCAGAGTTACCCTTGAAAATTTACCTTTTGGTCTCAAAGCTCGTCAAGATTAACATTAGCGTCCATATTTGAGGTTTAAATATTGAAGATAACACAAAGTATTAGTTAAATGTTAAGACTGATATAATCTAGTATAATTTATGTCGCAGTTTAGAAACACATTCTTTACTTTAAGGGTGAATTTTTCAATCAGTGGAATTCATTATGCAGAATTTTTGTGAGTCGTTTTTCATGGCTTCGATTCTTACAGAATCTCACGTCACTAGTTCCAAATATGGCAGGGAATATTGGTAGCTTTCTCTTGTCAAACGAAGGTATTTTTTCTATCACGGTTTAACATAGTCACCAAAGAATTTTATGCATACTAGTGAAATTCTGCGCATTCATTGTGACGAATGCATGTCTGACATGACTGCGTTCTTGCGGATACTCGATCGCAAGTTCGAATTAATTTCAAATTAGTATATCTATTTTAGTAAGTGTAAAATTTGCAGAATGTGTATTTAAGAGTATGTGTGTGTGTGTTTACACACACACGCGCGCGCATGCACATATAAATATGTGTGTATAAATATGTATATATATTTATGCAAACCCACCAAATATATGTCTGTGTGTGTATGTGCAAGTGTATAAACATATGCAAATGTTGTTTTTCATTTTACCAGTTGTATTTACAGATCTATGCGTTCGCTTATGTATTGCTGCCTTGACTTCGAATAAAATGTGTTTAAATAGGTTGAGACGTTTGTAAATGATGTGACAGAGGAAAGTTTTGAATTCATATCTTGATTATGAAATGGTTTCAATTCGTTAATATTTTCAGTTCGCATTCCTTGAATCAGTGCAATTAATCGATCGAATATTTAGGTTTGTTCACGTATCTAATATCATTAAAAACGAAACAATGTTTCATTAACTGGATTTCCTTAATAAATACTGTAATAAACTGCCAATAATTTTCCGTAAAATAGTGTCGTAGAAAGATGTATGCTATACAATATATATATATATATATATATATATATATATATATATATATATATGCGAGTAAAAATAAATCCAAAAAAAGGGTGGATTTTTTGTATGATTGTGTATAGAGGAATATAATATTTTGCTTAAAAGAGTTCCAACACTGTCTGTTTTTTATGTTTCATTTATATTCCTGCAGAACTAATGTGGGGTATAGAATATGGAATATACAATATATAATATAATATACAATATATAATATAAAATAAAAATAAAAATGGATGGCACCATGAAATAAAGTATTGAATGTAGATGAAATATTGAGTGTTCAATATAAAGGATCAAATATATAAATATATAAATATAAATATATATATATATATATATAAAGGCGACTCGAGTTTCAGGGTTATTTCCCTTCGTCATGGCCGGTATGACAGTCTTTAACAGACTGTAATAAGTTGGCTGGTTTTCTGTCTTTTATACCAATTCCTTTGGATGGCAGCAGTAGGTGTCTGGCTATTTTTAGAATTGATGTTAAATCTATTTTTAGACATGATGATATTTTAATTTATTGTTTTGTGTGGGTTGTAGGGATAAGATTTTTAAACCCCAGTAGGTGTTTGGCTGTTCTTAGAAATGATGCCAAATCTATTTATAGAAATGATGATATCTGAGAGATTTTTTGTCTTTTGGTTACAGGGATAAGATTTTTAAACCCCAAGTAAGATGGATTTAATCATTGTTTGTTAAGAGTGGGTTTGAATTTCTTAATAAAGTCCTTTTCTTTGCATTTTCTTTCAATTTCATTCCGGTTGTAAAGTTTATGGAATGGAAATATAATAAAAGTTTGATGACCACATGTTGCTAGATGGTTACTCAGTGGTATTTGGCGGACTTCTGGGTTTTTAATCTGTTGTCGATGTACCCCTGAGCGTTCCGATAGTGCATTACCTGTCTGGCCAACGTACAATTCTTCACAATTAGGGCATTTGATGCAGTAGATTAGATTTCTACTTTTGCAGTTCATGTTCGCATTGGTGAATATTTTCCCTGTTTTTGTGTTCATATATGGGCCGGTATGGATTGATCGGAATGTGCCGCATCGGCTATCATTGCATTTGGATACAGTGAATGTTTGATTTTTGTTGCTGAGGTCAAACCTTGCCTTTGTTAATAGTTTTTTCAAGTTTTTAGGTTGTCTCTTACTGAGAGTTATATTTTGATCTGTAATGATATTTCTCAATTCCTTACTTTGTGCAAGGATCGGTAAGTTCGCTTTGGCGATATTAAAGATGTTCTGGTGGCATGGATTTTGTGTCACTATAAATGGAATGATCTTTTCCTGATTGTCTTTTCTTTGCGGTGTCCTCAGTTGTTGTATGGGTATTTTCGAAGCCCGCTGAATACCATTTTCTATGAGTCGTGATGGGTATTTTTGCTTCAGCAGAAATTCTTTCAGTTCCATCAGGCGTTGATTTCTGGTCTCTATATCCTCTACAATAGTACATATTCTCCTGGCTAGGCAGTATGGTATGTTGCGTTTTGTATGGGGTGGATGGCACGATTTAAAGTTCAAGTATTGGTGTGTGTCTGTGTGTTTGTAATATATATCTGTGGTAATGGCGGTGTTCTTTTTAATTACCATTATATCTAGAAATGGTAATTTGCTACTGTTCATCTCCTTTGTGAATTGGATGGATGGGTGTAGGTTGTTCAGGAGGGTGTTAAATTCCTCCACAATGCTTTGAGGTTTGGTCCAGATTATGAAGCAATCGTCCAGGTATCTCTTCCATACTTTTTCTATAAACTTCCTAAATTCGGTGTTATATCTCTCCTCTATTTCCTGGTAGAGTTTTTGTTCCAAGTAACCCATCACCGAATTCGCATAAACGGGGGCAAACCTCGACCCCATAGCCGTGCCTTTAATTTGGATATAGTTATTACCATTGAAGAAGAACGTATTATTTTCCAGGATAAGTCTCACTGATTCTAGGATAAATGTCACCGTGTACCTGTTGGGAATTGTTTCTCTGTGTTTGTTTACCCAGTATTCAACCGCCTTTATTCCTAAATCATGTGGGATATTTGTGTATAGGCTTACTACATCGAAGCTCAGTAGGATTGAATTTGTTTCAGTGGTTTTGGGAAGATGGGATAAAAAGTCGATGTCATCCCGAATGAAACTGGGTATGTATATAGATATGTATATATATATATATATATATATATATATATATATATATATATATATATATATATATATATATATATATATATATATATATATACATACATATATATGTATATATATTTATATATATATATGTATATATATATCGACTTTAAAGAGAGCTCAAAACTGATCCATTGAAATTACTTTATAATAATAATAATAATAATAATAAAAATGACCTATGAACATTTCGATGCAATATCCAGAATGATTCATGCATATTATAATATATTATAAAATATGGGATACCACATCTCATCGGGGCCTTATTATTATTATTATTATTATTTTGCTAAGTTTGTTAACAGATACTATATTCTTTTGCCTAATTTTTGGTATAAAAATATATATATAAACACACACACACACACACACACACACACACAGACACACACACACACACATATATATATATATATATATATGAATATATTTGTGCATGTGTCTATGTTTGTCCACCATCGATTGTCCACCGATGCTGGTATGTATATTTACCCGTCACCTAGCGGTTTGGCAAAACGAAACGATAGAATAAGTACTATGCTACATACATATATACATACACATATGCACGTATAGATCTAACTAATTTATTCATCCGACCGACACCATGTGCTATATTGTCAAAATATCATCGCAATGAATATGATGACACGGAGCGAATATATATACATAGTTATATATAAAAAAAAAAGGCCATTATTTAGAATAACGATCACATCAAGTGCCCAGCATGGAAAAAACTACATACGTAATAATTACTATAGATA
>NC_142932.1:59630438-59637938 GCF_046866305.1 Octopus bimaculoides | reverse complement strand
TATATATATATATATATATATATATATATATATATATATATATATATATTATACATACAACATAATGCGTATACGCACATATATATGTATGTGTGTGTATGATGTGTGCCTGTGTAGTCGCCTGCATTGGTGAGTATATAAATAGGTAAATAAATATTATCACGTACAGGACAATACCGACGAATGAAAAATATGTAAACACACGAGAGGACAAATTACCAAAAACATACAATAAAAAGAAGGCATCACCAACGAGTGAAAAATGCGTAAACACATAATGATAACCAAGTACGGGATAAAATACTAGAAGAAGTCTAACCCCTATTCCGTTGTTGACTGTTAATTTCGAGTTTTCAACGATAAGATAGGAAACCTTCATAAACAGCATCATGTAAAAATGTTAACGATATAAAATTTGTGGAGAGTTAGAGCTTCGAACAATCTAACAATGAAAGAATGGGCGTACAGAGTAAACAATAAACGAAGACAAATATTAAGGGCTGTTAGCCCAATACGCATTTTAATGGGTAACGCCTGAGAGAAATTCTGAGTGTATTTAGAATAAATAGAAGAGAAGAAAATACTAGAAGAGAAAGAAAGAGAAAAAATGTGGGAAGGCGAGAAAAGTGACGTCCATCTAAGTGGATGTCACGTCATGAAAAGACAGGGGACAGCGAAGGAGGAGAGGAGGAACGGAAAATATAGAGGATTATAGAGGGACAGTGAGAGAGAAGAAAGAAAGGGAACAAAAAGCAGAGTCGCAGAAATTATAAGTAAAAGTAAAAACTTACTGTGGACAAGGCTGCGTGATATATACATACACGCATACCTACACACGTACATACATACATACACAGACACACACACACACCCACACACACACACACACACACACACACACATATATATATATATATATATATATATATATATATTTATATTAAATATATATATTTTTATAAAACAAGATTTTATAAAATATATAGTATCTGTTAACAGTCTTAGCAAAAACCTCACAGGTGAGTTTTTGTATATATATATATATATATATATATATATATATACATATATATATATCTTAAAAAATAGAGTGAATTGTTTGTTTACATTCTGAAGGAAGATAACAGTGGAAGGTTGCGTACTTTCACCCGCTTGTATGTATGTGTTTTGCTAGTAATGGTAGTGTTTGGTGATGGCAATGATAATGCGACCCTGAAGAGATGGAGTATCCGGCAATTTATAATTTGTAATTTGTAATGTGTTATAATATGTTATAATATTTATTTTATGAGGCATTTTATGATGTGGTTTATTTATCCTGGATACTGTATCGAAATGTGCATAGGTTTGGCTTATTGTTGTTGTTTCTGCTATTATAATTGTTGCTGCAATAAAGTATCTTCAATGCATCGATTTTGAGCTCTATTTTTTAAGATATATATATATATATATATATATATATATATATATATATATATATATATATATATATGTCAGGTCGCTCTTCAGTGCTACTGGTAACATGTAATCCAGTACAACCTGTTGCATGGTCGGGTCGTCGGCGACTAAACTGGCAACCCCACCAGGCTTGCTTGGTGAGGAGGGTGTTGTTGGACACCCTGCAGGACGAAAAATAAGACCTGTCAAAGGGCGGATGAACTCCTGAACAGTCAACGACCATCCAACAAAATGTCATATATATATATATGTGTATGGGTGTGTATATATGTGTGAATGTCTGTAAATATGTATATATGAATAATTTTAATTTTATATATATACTATTTTTTATCTTTTATATTTTATTTATATATATATATATTTTTTATTTATTCATTTATTTTTTTTTTTTTTTAATATTATTATTTTTTTTTTTTTGATGAGCTGCTCCACATCGGTCACCGGAGTGATATTTGTTCACTTTACAGAGTGTCTGAGTGTCGGTTAGGTGTCTGGAATAGGACGGCTTACCTCATGGGCAGGTAGAAGCTCTCTAACCTTGGTTGGTAATCTACCTAGGAGAAGGAAATCTCCGAAATAAAACCTGAGGCCTTGAAAATTCCTGGTTTTGTCAATTCTCTTGTTACACCGGTGAAAGTCTTCTTGGGCTAATAAGTGGGGGTAGTGCAGTGCAAGCTACACCCACTAAAAATTATTCATCTGCACAGGTACTTACTGTACTCCAAATCTTAGTAAAATCATTCAATTGGTTGGTTGGCAGAAACCTAAAAATGCAGCTGTAACTTATTTTAAAATATCTGAAACAAATTCAGTAAATGGCAAAAAAGGCTTGGGAACATCAGGGGAACAGGTCTGGCCCGGCAGGTGTCCCAGTGTATCACAGGCTGGAACCGGTCGTCATCCTGCCACTGTGGTCAAACAGTCCTCAAGAAAAAGTAAAAATAAACATCGTTTGAATTTTGGCTGTTGGAATGTGCGCACACTTCTTGATGATAATTTCACGAAGAGGCCAGAAAGGCGTACTGCACTTATTGCATGTGAGCTAAAGAAATATTCCCTTGATATAGTTGCTCTCTCTGAAACTCGTCTCTCTGGTCAGGGTCAAGTAATGGAATCTGCTTATGGATATACTATCTTCTGGAAAGGCCTACCTAAGGGTCAGCGTAGAGAATCTGGTGTTGGGTTTGCTCTCAAGAATACATTAGTGTCCTCCATTGCAGAGCTTCCAAGTGGTATATCTGACCGGATCATGTCATGCCGTATCAAACTGACAAAAGGTAGGTTTCTTACCGTTCTCAGTATTTATGCACCAACAATGTCCCATTCTGAGGAAACTGTGGGACAGTTTTATGACAATCTAGCAAGATTATTGAGGAAAGTACCAATTTCTGACAAGCTGGTCATTTTGGGAGATTTCAATGCAAGAGTTGGAAGGGACTATGTTTCATGGCCTGTTTTAGGTCGACATGGGATTGGAAAATGCAATAGAAATGGAGTAGCTCTTTTGACGTTTTGTACTGAGAATGATCTGGTTGTCACCAACACTCTGTTTAAGCAGAAAAATAAATATAAAGCCACCTGGATGCACCCAAGATCTAAGCACTGGCATCTCATAGATTATATTTTGATTAGGAAATGTGATATGAAAGACGTTTCTAGCGTTCGGGTCATGAGAGGGGCAGAGAGCTGGACTGACCATCATCTACTGCGTGGCAAAATAGATTTTTCGATAAAACCTAAAAACCGACAGTCTGGTCCTAAGATACCCAAAAAGTTAAACGTTGCAAACTTTAAATTATCAAGCAACTTGCAAAGATTCCACGACGCTATAGAAAGTATTAATCTTGACCCAAACAATTTATGGGAAGATTTCAAAACAAAAGTATTTCAGGCTGCAAGTTCGTCAGTGGGATTTAAATCTCATAAATCCAGAGATTGGTTCTCAGATAGATCAGCAGACATTCATGATCTACTTTTAGAAAAACAAAACTTAGGCAATACACTGCTCTCTCAGTCATTGAATCCCAACTCAAATGAAACTTACAGAAAGCTGAAAAGGAGGGTGCAAACTGCTCTAAGGAAAATTAAACAGGAATGGTGGAATGATAGGGCAAAAGGGGCACAAGAAGCAGCTGATAGAAATGATGCCAGTTGTTTGTATTCTTATGTTAGGGAGGTATATGGTCCAAAATCTTCTTCAGTAGCTCCAGTGAGAACAGAAGATGGATGTTTTCTTCTGACTGACACCGCTTCTATTCATAAGCGTTGGGTAGAACATTTCTCTGCACTTTTGAATAGACCATCATCCGTTAATATGAGGACAATAGAAAAAATTGAACAACTTCCAGTTATAGAAGAGATGGCATCTGAACCAACTCTAAATGACATTTATTTAGCTATGAATAAGCTGAATAACAACAAGTCTCCAGGATCTGATGGAATCTGTGCAGAAGTCTTGAAATATGGGGGTGACAAAATGATGGAACTCTTAAATATTTTAATTTGTCACTGTTGGAGAAGTGAGAAAGTGCCTCAAGACTGGATTGATGCCATTCTTGTCTCCTTATATAAATCGGGGCCAAAGGATCTGTGTGGTAATTTTCGTGAGATTTCCCTTTTGTCTGTGGTTGGAAAGGTGCTCGCCCGCATTTTGTTAGAACGTTTAAATACCTTTATAGTTCCAAGTATGGTGTCTGAGTCTCAGTGTGGTTTTCGTTCCTCCAGGGGCACAGCTGATTGTATCTTTACTGTCAGACAATTACAGGAGAAGTGCATTGAACAGAATCTTGCTCTGTACCATTGCTTTGTTGATTTGAGCAAAGCATTCGATACTGTTAATCGAAGTGCTCTGTGGCTAATTCTGGGGAAAATTGGTTGCCCAGAAAAGTTTATAAACATGGTCAAGGCTTTGCATCAGGATATGAGAAGCTAGGGTTAATTTTGGTGGTAGGCTTTCTGAATCTTTTGCTGTGGAAAATGGAGTAAAGCAGGGAAACCTTGATGCACCCACCCTCTTTGCAATATACTTGGCCGTTGTGGTGTCACATTCCTTTCAAAACTCTGAGGAGGGTATCTACATAAAATATCTAACAACGGGGAATGTTTTTAATTTGACCCGACTGAAGTTTAAAACGAAGGTTTTTACTTCACTTATTAGGGAACTTTTGTATGCTGACGATTGCGATCTGGTTAGTCATTCTGAATCGGGTCTGCAATCCCTTGTATCTGCATTTGATGCAGCTTGTGATGATTTTGGCCTGACCATCAATCTGAAAAAAACAGTTGTAATGTATGAACCTGCGTATGGTGCTGTTTGTAACCTCCCTAAAATTTTTGTTAAGGGAAAGTTACTTGAGGTTGTCAATTCATTTGTCTACCTGGGAAGCTCTGTTCAAGATGATGGAAATCTTGATACGGAAATACACCTGCGAATTCAAAGGGCAGCAAAAGCATTTGGTGGCTTGGAGTCACGCGTCTGGCGCCAGCGACATATAAATAACAATAAAGCTGGCTTAACAATACACTTGTCTTAACATCGCTATTGTATTCCTGTGAAACTTGGACCTGTTATGAAAGGCATTTTAAAATGTTAGAAAAATTCCACCAAAAATGCCTTCGTCATATTTTAAGAATTAAATGGAATTCTTTTACTCCAAACACAGATATCCTTGCATCTGCAGGCATCCCCTCAATTAAAGCCATGATTTTGAGGAACCAATTGAGATGGTGTGGCCATATTGTTCGAATGGCAGATGAACGCATGCCGAAACAGCTGTTTTATGGTGAGCTTGCAGAGGGGAAACGTTATCGGCATAAACCTAAAAACAGGTTTAAGGATGGCATAAGGACTGCTATGAAGTCAATTGGAATGGCTCCAAAAGATATAGGAGTCCTCGTTTCAGATCGAGTTGGATGGCGAACAAGGGTGTGGAGTGGAGTGAAAGCATTTGAAGAGGCCAGGATGATGCAAGCAGGGCTCAAGAGACATTTAAGGAAAAAGGTGAAGACTGAGAAGGTGAATGACAAGGACCTTTTTGTGTGCACAGTCTGTGACAGACCATGTCTGTCCTTGGCTGGCCTCAAATCTCACCTGCGGACCTATGGAAAACAAACCTCACCCAGCTATTCTGATTATATGTCTGTGCACACGTTTGAATGTGGTGTGTGCCAGAGGGTTTGCAAATCCAATGGGGGTCTTAAAAGACATGTTAGGATCCACAATGAGCAGAACTTACTTGCAGGTATTGGTAGTGCAAATCAGAGGTGCAATCTGTGTGGGTGTTTTTTCAAAACACTGTCTGGTTTAAAAAGCCACATCAGACGCCATGAAAGGGCTAAGGTGTAGGTGCAGGAGGTGGTCAAACTCTGTTTAAGGAGTAGACAACCACCATATATATATATATATATATATATATATATATATATATATATATATATATATATATATATATATATATATATATATATATATATATATATATATATATATATATATATATATATATATATATATATTATATACATATACACACACACACACACACACACACACACACACACATATATATATATATACATTTATGAATCAATCAGTCAATCAATCTATCTATCTATCTATCTATCTATCTATCTATCTATCTATGTGTCTGTCTGTCTTTCTGTCTATGTATCCTTCTATCGATCTATGTCCCTCTTTATATATATATATTTATACATATATAGAAGTGTGTGTGAGTGTATGTGTGTGTATGTGTGTGTGTATATAAATATATGAATTTATGCTTAGATATATGCATATATATATATTATATATATGTATGTATATATTATATACAGATGTGTTTACAAAAGAAGACTGTCTTTAGTGCATTGTTTACTGAATATGCAACCAAAACATAAGTTTATTTACTGTAATCACTTCTTTATGAATTCCTTTTGACTGCAGAGTGCATTGACTGCAGACTGCAGAGTGCTTTGTATCTTTCAAGGTATGTGAATGATATTTATCAAGCGAGCGATATGCTGAAGTCTTTTGCTTGAAATTTGCCTGCTCTGTTTTTGCCGAGTTTCTCTTGTTCAGTTTCACATTGCACATTTTTCTTCTAGAGCGACAACTGCTATATCCTATTTGCTTTCCCCTAGAGTGTAGGAAAAATGGCTAATATTTCTTTCAAACTTTGCTTTTATTACCTTTATTCAAAGCTCGAAGAATCCCTCTGAATACACGGCTATGATACTACCCCACTACTCCTACTAATGATCAGAGATGCATACATTGTCAGTCACTGAGCGACATGCTCAAGTGGCTAAGGGCAAGCAACTGACAAGCAAATCTCTGGTATTGTGCAGATTATTTGCTATAATAATATTTCTGCTGCTGCAACTTGGTGAGGAATCTGTGTGAAATATGATGGAAAAGTGAATAGTTTCAAAACATTGATGCTCAGGTCACAAAAACAATGTCTGAAGGGAATAGTTGTCATATCCTTTGGTTTCTAGATAGAAGTAAATAGGAGCTAACACTTACTGACAAAAGAGACACACCTCACACACACACACACACACACACACACACACACACACACACATGCACACACACACGCACGCATGCACGCACGCACGCACGCACGCACACACACAAAATATATTACGCAGTGTTATCAACACATTTCTAGCTTAGAAAATGTTAAAAGGATTAGCCCTAGTTTCTCCAGTGTTCATAATATGTTGCTTCTTTTGCCTCACAATGTTGCAGTTTCTGCAAAATTGTCACTAGCGCTAACCTTTGCTCTTCAGACTCACCTATTACACTACGCAATTTAGTATTCAAAAGTGGCTGGAGCATTTTAAACAAGGTAGTCTATTCTTTGCTATAGATGTAAATAATCAGTAATAGCCTTTACTTGAAAGGTCACCAAACAATTGTACGCGAAATAGAAAATGTAAAAACATAGTTTTTAATATCACCAATAAGATAAAATGGAATTCAAGGAAAGATGCACATATTCTGATGGAAATATCAGTTTATTAGATAGAAAA
>NC_142932.1:59527938-59625438 GCF_046866305.1 Octopus bimaculoides | reverse complement strand
CACACATATATATATACATATTTGAATGTGTGTTTATATATGTATATATATATGTATGTGTATGTATGTACGTGTATATATATATATATATATATATATATATATATATATATATATATATATATACATACATACATGTATATATAATAATACACCTAATTTATATATATATATACATATATATATATATACATACATGCACATGCCTACATATATATGTATATATACATGCATATAATGGTACAGCACATCAAAACCACGTGAACAAAATAAGAAACGAGAACATAAAAACAAAAGCATGGAAAATGAATTTTTTTTTCGAACAACGAAAGCAACAAATAGAGAAACGACACAAGCAACATAAAGAAAATTCCCTTCATCAGTTGTCCCCTGTTTTATCTACACTGCGTTTCGAAGGTTGGGACAAGACGCGACTTCGTTAAAGCAGTCCTTCTCGCAAAGCAAATTAAATAAAATTTGGGATTTTAGTGGAGGGTTAAAGTGGTAACAATAATTTCTCTCCTACCCTTTCTCTAATTCTTATAATCTCCCAATCACCGTGCTTTTACCTATCTCTTTTCAAAGTTCGGTTTTCCAGGGTCACCACTTCACCTCGTTATGGCTTATTAGCCCTCACCATTTGTTTTTACTGTTTTGTTACCAAATTTCACCGTCACTAATTGAGACTAAGAGTGCTGAATAACATCTATATTGCAAGACATAAGAGTTAAAACCCTTGATGCTGTATGAAGCGAATAATATGCATTCTCCGACAGAAGATTAAATAATAGGAAGGTAAATTCATTTTCCGATATAGAATTCTGAAAATATTTAATAATCATTATACAAATTTATAATAATATAAATATTTAAGAATCATAATACAAATTTATAATAATATAAATATTTAATAATCATAATACAAATTTATAATAATATAAATATTCAATAATCATAATACAAATTTATAATAAGATACATATTTAATAATAATAATACAAATTAATAATAACATAAATATTTAATAATCATAATACAAATTTATAATAATATCGGCAGGTCATCGAACTGCACTTATACCTCCAATGGGTCTATACTGGTTCCAAACCACTCGTTCAATTTTCCATACCTCTCTTTGTCTATCACTATATCTTTTGTATTTTCTGTGTAAAGCTCCACTGGTAATTTTATTCTCATTACCAATTTGAATTTGGTAATTCTCCTTTCTATTGCCGTACTTTTAGTATATGTTACCATTTATTTTCCTGGATCTTTAATTGTTTGTTTCTGCAGTAAAATTGGGTTGGCGGGCTAGGTTTCGTTTTTTTGTCCTTTTGCTAGTGATGCTGGTGGAGGTCTTTGTTTCTATTCTATAATGTTCATATCTTACTCCTTTTTTTTTTCTTTTTTGGACTCTTCGGCGGTGAATTCACACATTCTTTTCTTTTTTTTTCCTGGTCACCTCCGTAAATGCTTCCTCCGCTTCTTTCGTACATTTCTCACTTGCTAGGGCCGCCACTTCGGCATTCTGCTCTTGTTGGCCTCCCTCGCTGTCTCTCTGGGGGCACCTTACTCTCATGTGTTTCTTCTCTCTACATTGGTAGCCGGTTGGTGGTCTTCCTTCCACCACTACTTTCAACTTTATGTCTTCCGGTAAAGTCACCTCTTCAGCGATTTCATTCAAATCGTTTTGTACGTTCTAAATGACAATTTCATGACCATATTCCCATCATTTTACATTTTTGTCCTCGTCACCTTTAAGATGTTTGTGTCCTCCTCGGTTTTATGCATCACGTCTGCCATCAGCTACGCTTCTTTGATTTCCGGGGATACACAGCTTATTCTCACTCTTGCGACCATTGGCCACTCTAAGTTGGCAGGAGTACCCACTCTTGCGTCCTGAGCGTCACAGTGGATGATTTATCGTCCCTTGCACGTTGGCGGACCTCACCTCTACTGTGCCGTATTTACTTCCTTTTGTGTAGAATGTTATCAGTTTTTTTTAATCTCCTTAAGACTTTCTTCTATCGCTTCTATTGTGGCTATTTCAATTTTCTTAGATGTTGTATACAGTGTTCTGTAAAACACTGTTCCTTTTGCTATACTGGCTGTCATTTCTTCTGGCGGGGTCAGCCTTAAACCGGATCCTTCCTTCTGCATCAGCCTTTCAGCTTCCTCTTCTCAATTTGGGCCTCTCGCACCTCTAGCGCATCCGCAATTGCACCCCATTCAGCCGCTGAAGCACAACTTCCGGCACGTGCCGGACCTGGTTCGCAATCCACTATCTCCCTCTTCTTTTTTTCACTTCACCACAAAATAGGGAAGAAGACAAACAAAAATCACAAGCCTGCAGGCAAAAACAGTAACAGTACTTAACAAATTTAACTATTTAAATCATAGATTCATCCTCGCAGGAGACCCTTCAGCGAGTATGCAACACAACACAACTCACGTCGACCGGAATAAAAAGATTTGAGCAAAAAAAAAAAAAAAAAACTCCTCCGAACGACTCTACTGACTGTGTCAGTCCACTATTTATTGGTGCCAGCCCACTTCTCGCCTGGGTGCGTCCGCCGCAACATTTTTTAATATCTACAATGAAGAAATAAATTACATGATTCCTCTGTCCACAATTTTTTTTTTCATTACACCATTGATAACCGGTCGGTATCAGTTGCATTTTATATCACTTTCTCTTACATCAACTTGTATCCAAGGAGCCACACGTAAGATACATGCGTATATCGGACGAAGATAGCAAAAGGCTGGTTGACGCCTTCGACGGGCATCAGACCTATTACCTAAAACTGGCAGACACACTGCTTATTTAAAGGAGTACTGTCCGATCTTTAGTAACGACCTACCTACAGTCTGGGAGGCACCAAATGTTACCTAGAGGAGGTGCCTACCACGTAAAGGTCGATGAGGAAATGCGAGCTCTGCTTCAGGTAAGTATTGATGTCAAGCTACTCGCAACCGTTCAACAGATGAAGAGGGACGTAGAGGCAGCATTGCCCGGAAAGCCGTCTGTTTCCTTGTCTGCAATCTAGATGGGATAATGATAACTCTGAAGTTCGCTATAGGCGTCCCAGATGCACGATATGCCCCAAGAATTCTGGAAAAGCGCTATGAGTAGGCGCATTGATTCATGGAAGAGGGAGTCGTCGGCAGTTGTGTATACGTTGATAAATGTGAGTACAACATTTGGACCAGGTGGTCTTTTGGACGAGCCCATCAAGGCTTCCTGTTCGTTGCAGTTATTCCTATGCTAACGGTTGACAAACCGTTAGCATAGGAATAACTGCAACGTCACCTTCACGGTGCCAGGATAAATTGGTCTGGTTCACCGCTCCATTGCGAATGATGCCGTTACACGAAAGTTTTTTGACGTGATCTTGGCGGAAACAGTTCGAGTATGTGCCGACAGGTACCCAACAGATGAATCCGTCTACTTGATCTACAACAACGCATGGACACGTGTTCGTGCCGAGTTCCTAACTGACACCGTCGCACCACTGATCACTCTGAAACTTCTTCCCCCTACTCAACGCTTTTTTTTTTTATTTGTACGGAAATAACACATTCTACCTTTAAGGCGACTGTCAAGCGGGACCTCACTCGAGCTGAGTTGCAACAAAGGGTTGGGGACCGGGCCGTTGCAGAAGAAGCCGGCATGACCATGGAAGAATGGGAAGCACATGTCGAAGCCATCACTTCAGAAAATTGTGTTCGTTGGTTTAGACACAACAAGACTTACCTCCCAAGGTGCCTCGGACGCCTGGAAATGGACGCCTAAATCATCTCAAGCGAACTCAAATCAATAATTATATTAGTGTACATTGCACCCTTTCTCCGATAAAAGAGAAAATGTAAAATCAAACAAATATATACTTTTGCCAACAAGACATAATATTCAAAGGGAGAACATATATCACAACATTAAGTAGTCAAAAATCAATGCAAATGTGCATTTGTTAAAATTGTGTTTCTTTAAAAAGATTGAAAAGGCTGGAATGCAATTTCATGAAGTCTTTAACAATAAATACACATACCAATGCAAGAATAAAAGAATATACAGAAAAGGCATGGGTACGATAGAGAGCTTAAATCATAAACAATGGTTGAAGACACATGATTATCATAACAATGATCATTAGCTATCGTACTAATTTAACTGCGTGACATGTTAAAAAGATTGCTCCGAAACGGATTTGAATGCTCGAAAAGACGCTTCCTCGCATTCCGACTAATTTAAATGCTCTCGACGAGCATTTTAATATGAATGATGCAAACGCTAAATTCTTTGACCGATGCGCAGCATTGAATGATCGAACAATGAATTTGAATGACCTACTTCATGGTGCTAATTATTTTCACGACTGTGAATGACCCAATTATCAATTTGAATGAAAAAGTATGGAAATGACGGCAAAAGCCTATATTATTTTGAAACTTTTGACATGTATTATTAAAGATGATTTTCATATTGATAAGTATGCTTCCACGGTTTATCGTTGCTGTTGCTTAATTCCTGGTCAACTCTTATAAAATAGGTTGTTGAAAAAGAGTATATCACTAATAATCATCAATATCTTAGAGTGATTAATAAGATTGGCATATATGTGTATTACAGTTATCTTTAATCTGATAGGATGTAGTTTGAAGCGCATTAGATACTATATGTGTATGCATATATATATATATATATATATATATTGATACAAAAGATAACAAAAGAAAGAAAGAGACGTGGATATTATGCAAATAGAGGGATTTATCTGTAAAAATATGTGACTTTTATTCAGTAGCCATGATAAAACTCCGAGTTTCGGATGCCGGGGGGGGGAACCCACGCTGCCATCTGTTCAGTTATCTGGCCATTGAAAATTGCTATGAAAATCCATTTCACACCAATTTTACACACACACACACACACACACACACACACACACACACACACACACACACACACATATATATATATATATATATATGCTGCTTTTAAATAAAGTATATATATATCACAGAGTGATTGAGTAGCTTGAGGTGCTGTGAATCGTTTCGTATGATATTAGAAACAATTCCCATTATTTTAGGACATATTGTGCTTTAATCTTGTGTCTCTGACTGTATTTATGAATGTGTTATCAAATTATTCCAAATTTTATTATTGACGTATAATGAAAAAAATATACATCAAAGAACAAAAAAAAAACAGTAAACGACTCATGTGCCAAAATACATACCGTACTGGAGATACTGTAAACAATCATCAGTGTAAATGAGTGCTAGAAAGATACAGTTAGGACAAAGCTGGTACAAGGAGATGCTGTTTAAATTGATCGTCACTTTTGGTGAGTGTGCATTCAGTAAATATAGCAACGAGAATGTGCCAAATTGTATATAAATATTATGAAAATATCGTGTATGTTCACGCTATAAAATGACAAGCTCAATGGTAAAATAAATAGAGCTAGCAAATATGCCAGCAATGTGTGTACAAATAAAAAGCGATAGGGAAATTAAAATACATCCAACAAGAAAAACACAAAGTGACAATAAGATGCGATAGGATATTAAATTTCCTGCATATGAAACACATTTTGAAAGCTGTTAAGTCTAGTTTTGATAAAATATGATTAATTTTATTGAACTAGTTGAAAGGGTGAAATATTGAAGTGATAATTACAATACAGGAATAGATATTCCACTGTATTATTGGCTGAAGGACAAA
Organism: Octopus bimaculoides; assembly: GCF_046866305.1. Classification (NCBI taxonomy): domain Eukaryota; kingdom Metazoa; phylum Mollusca; class Cephalopoda; order Octopoda; family Octopodidae; genus Octopus; species Octopus bimaculoides. The sequence goes on along the minus strand of NC_142932.1, from coordinate 59,619,704 downwards.
GATCGTCAATATATGATATATTCGACAACATAATTATAGCTGAAATAATGCTGAAAAATATGAACCCTGCCGTCTTCTGTAGCTGGTGGATTTGATTTAACCAGTAAGACAAACATGAACCGGAATAACATCTTAAATCATGAGGCTGCTTGTTGTGTTGTATCACGTAATATTTTATAACATTGTTTAAGATTATCTAAGAATTAGTACTATGAGAGTAACAGTTTTAATTCTTAAAGTGACCGGCGAGGCGGCATAATTGTTAGCATGCTGGACAAATGCTTGACTTGTATTTCACCCATTGCGACATTCTAGTTTCAAATTCCGCCGAGGTCGACTTTAACTTTCGAGGTTGATAAATTGAGTACCAGTTGAGTACTGGGGTCAATATAATCGACTATCACCCTCCCACAAAATTTCAGGCCTTGTGCCTATTATAGAAAAGAATCTTAACACGAATATTCTAATTTTTTTTGGTCTGTGTCGTATGCATTACGAATGGAACAAATTGTTCGAAAACTTTAATGGAAGAGAGAGAATGGGAGAGGGCTTCAATAAATTCATTGTGTAATTAATATAAACTATTACGGGTTAGAACCGATCTATTTTGTCTTCTTTTCTTCTCAATCTATAAAATATACATCATTATATTAGCAGGCCGGTTCCAGAGACTATAACTCTAACAAAAGTAACACACACACACACACGAACGTATTTACATATATATATATATATATATATATATATATATATATATATATATATATATATATATATATATATATATATATATATATTGTTGTACTTGGGGATGGCCATATTGCCAGTTTAGCCAATAAAAACACACGCACTGTATATTTGGTGTTAATTTGCTTCAGCTTTATATTACATTAATCTTAATCTTATTTCGGCCAGAGTTCTTTCGTCACACTTCTGTGACCTCATCAGTGGTCCTTTGTTTCCTTCTTTCTTATATGTGTCTCACCTTGCTAACTATCAGCCATTTTGTATTTTTTATTCCTATTGTATGTGTCTACGCATGCGTGTCCTTCAATGTGTCTGTGTCTTTTGTAAGTGCATGTGTGTATGGGGAGTGTCTGTATCACCTATATTCTCTGTTAATACGTGTTCGTTTGTATTTGTTTTTATTTATTTATTTGTTCATGTGTGTTTTTTTGTGTTTAATTAAATTTTGTTAACGTATGTAGTATTTAATTCCATTTGTTTATCTATGTATTGTATTATACTTTGTTCATATTATTATTGGTTTATGTATACGTCTGCTATTAATTCTTACATACAAAATCCCCGTTAATTCTTATAGCTTCATTTTCTGTTAAAACAATTTTTAACGTCAACTTCTTAATGCCTCTTCTATTTTTCCTAGCCCTCATACTTACCGAGAGCATCGATTAAAACTTTTTCTAATGCAATTCCCCTTTCTTCTGCCATTAACACAACCAGTTGCTCACACACCTAGAGTTTCTCATCCAAACTACATAATACGCAGAATTGTTGCATTAATACAGTAGGGTGTTTTGAGGGAGATTTGGTTGCTATTTCTACCAGGTCTACCTACCATGTAGAAGTCTGAACTTATTTTTCATTCACAGATTTGTATTTCAAACATTTAACATAATCTTTTCCATAAATCAACTATCGTAATAATTTTCTAACATGACCTCACATCGTCTATGCATGTGTGTGTACCTTAAAATACGTGATTAGACAGAGGTCCAATAAAATAGTTCTCATATACAGATTATACACACGTCCAATACAATAGCTCTCACATACATTTTTATCTTCAACAAGTATGTATCTATTCTAAAATATAGATTGTTTTTCTATAAGCGTATATCAATTACTTATTCCATACTTCTTCACTTAGCCTAGACCACTTAGACAGAGGTCCAATAGACTAGTTCTCAGAAACAGACTACCTACATATTCTTTCTTCACAATTCCTGAAGCTGTTTCCTGCGAAGATACTTTGGAAATACTTCCGCCCTCTCCCCACCCCATTTTCTCACAATTTCTGTATTAAAAAAATGTTTTGCCCAAAATCCCCGTGTTCGGATACGAATGACTTATTCCATCGATTAAAACTTTCTCTTATGCAATTCCCCTTACTCCTGCTATTAACACAACCAGTGGTTCACACACCTTACAGTTTCTCATTCAAATTACATAATACGCAGAATTATAAGGCACAGGGTCAATCATTGCAAGTAGATGGTTTCAATCTCACAAAGCAAGTGTTCTCCCACGGTCAACTTTACGTTACATGCTCCCGTGTTGGCAGGCCACAAAGTCTTTACATTTGTGCATCAGAAGGGAAAACGAGAAACGTTGACTACAAAGAAGCGCTTCACTGAAAAGACGGCATTTCTTCACATCTTCCCAATCACCCCAGTCATTTGCCTCCTCAAAAGCTTCGTACTTGCCATGCCAGCCAACATAAGTCCATGACACACAACTTCACTCACTCACGCTATCTCTCTCTCACGTACACACAGACGCGCGCGCACACTCACGCATACACACACACACACACACGTCCATTTCATATAGCTTTCAATTCCTGATCTCTGCAAATAAAAGTTTTACGGATACAACTACTTACAAAAATTCGGATTAATGTATAATTTCTTTCTATCTTCATAATTAAATAAATGTTTTAATGATTAGACAGACGTCCAATGGAATAGCTCTCAGAAACAGACTATATACAAATTCTTTCGTCACAACTCCTGAAATCATTTTCTGACGGTTGGGGGGGGGGTGAAATCTTCATACAGCTAGAGGCTCCAATCGAAACTGGAGACCTGATATGATGAGGTTGAGAAACGGTGTTATAGATTCTGCCTAACCGAAAACGATCACAAGCACATCATCCAAACAGACCGGGTGAAACCGGGTTTAGCTGCTAGAATATATATATATATATATATATATATATATATATATATATATAATAATAATATTAGGGACAAAATCCAAAATTAAAAGTAAAAAACTCAATTAAAATCAATTTATAAAAAATTAAAATTAAATTGAGCCTTATAGATAAAGTATATATAAAATATATAGTTTTAGGGAAAATAACCAATTTTCAAGAACTCATCGATGAAAATCCAGTATCACATACAGAAAAATTAATAATTAAAAGCACAATAAATGAGTATAATATAAAGTAAAGTACATATCATAAGATAAATATAATGAAAAGATTACACGTGTTTCATAACCAATTTTCAAATAGAAAAGAAATTTAAATCGATTAAAATCAATTGAAATTATCGAAAATAAGTTCTATTCAAAAATATAGCTACTCATCAGATCGTAATTAGAACAATAATTAGATATATATCTCAACCAACAATAAGTACCAAATGAATTAATATGAAATACTTATTATATAAAGATAGAAAAATTATTTAAAAAATATCATAATATCAAAATAATAACCATTCAATAATCATCCCTTCATCCATTATAATAACATGTATATTAAATACAAAAAACATCTTACATAAATTATCATTGTTTTAAATACAAGTTGAACGAAGTTTAAGTTTAAAATAATAATGAAGATAAAATTAGTACATATTTAACCGGTGTAATAGTTAAAGCTATACTATTTAAAGCTAAAGACGTTTATTTAATTATAATTAAAGATCAATTGAATAATAGAAAAATACAAGATTATTTATTTCTACAAACGTAATAATAAAAAAATATGAATGAAAAAATTATGAATGGAAAAAATTATGAATGAAAAAATTAGGAAAGAAAAAATTATTAAGAATAAAAGGTTAAACTTTATATATATATACACAGTTTTGATTTAAAAAAAACTTTAACGATATTATAAACTATAAAGATTAATAATTTATCAAATAATATTAATCAAAAATAATCGAAACTATATCAACACTATTCCAATCGAAGTTCTAATATTATGTTGAAATGAAACTATAACTTCTAAATAATTTAGTGTTAAATAAGTTATTTATTAAAACAATCTATAAAGAACCAAATGAATAGTATAAAAACAAGAATACATATTATTTTCAAATAGTAGAAAATCTTTAGCAAAGTGAAAACAGTACTTATCCAAATTTTTCCGTAATTAATTCATTTGGTACTTATTGTTGGTTGAGATATATATCTAATTATTGTTCTACTTACGATCTGACGAGTAGCTATATTTTTGAATAGAACTTATTTTCGATAATTTCAATTGATTTTAATCGATTTAAATTTCTTTTCTATTTGAAAATTGGTTATGAAACACGTGTAATTTTTTTATTATATTTCTCTTATGATATTTACTTTATTTTATATTATACTCATTTATTGTGCTTTTAATTATTATTTTTTCTATATGTGATAGTGGATTTTCATCGATGAGTTCTTGAAAATTGGTTATTTTCCCTAAAACTATATATATATATATATATATATATATATATATATATATATATAAACTAGGAGAGATACACAAAGGTAGAGAGAAAGAGAGATTTCTTACTTACACCAATGTGCCTCTATAAGCTAAGACTAATGTGCTAGCAGTTTGTGGTTACCTGTTATATTATTTTAAAGGTTTAAATAAGTTTATCATCAAAACGTTTTGCGTCAGATTCAAAATTGTCTTATCTTCCACAAACACAGACGAAGTTACTGTGAGACTTCATTTCCCCCCGCTAAGTTTGCTATTCGACACAAACTTGTCTCAGTATCTTTCTGATTAGAAAATCAGCATTTACTCTTGTTCAAATTCTGCTTTTACGTTGATCGAAATCACTCTAGTAATACATAAATACATGTAACACAGACAAATGTAAAAAACACTCTAATAAATAACAATACATTATTGAACGTATCAATAAAACCTATCTTATTTAATATCCTTTAGTAATCACTGTCAATAGTGATTTCAATGTTAACTCTCGATCTGTTTACTTATCTCGCTGCTGATGATAAAGAATAGTCTTTTATCACCGTGAATTTTGTGTACCAGTTATTATCACGAGTTACACGTATTTATCTGATCGGAACTTAAATACGCCATAGGATTCATGATTTTGGATTTTATTTATCAACACTTTCTCCCGCGCAATAATTACAAGTTTGTTAACACATTTAAATTATTCCGTTGCATGCAGTTGTGTCAGAAAAAAATTAGTCAACTATGGCTAGCGGTTGAACCTGTAAAAGTCAAGTGTAAGGCTCAATAAACTTCTGCTACCGCTAAATGTACTGCTGCTACTATACACATAGACACGCTAACCCGTTTCCGAAAGAAGTCCATTTCATTGACAGGTATCCAGTCACCAGCACATCTTTAAAGCACAGATATTCTATATCGGCCCATATTATCATATTACCGTCGTCTCCGATCAACTGAATTAACTAGAAGTTTACTTCCTCCCTACGCACGATCCCTCCTTTCATCGTCTATGCTGTATCTGACAAATTCCCTAATAAGCAAAACTTTTACACCAGAACGTCGCTTCCCAGAAGAACTTCCATCATACATACATATCCTGCATACGTAACTAACAAGAAAGTTCACGATAACAATGAGTTTTTCACCGATCTATCAGGATTAAGAATGTCATTAAAACAACCTCGCGTAATAAAAAAAAACAAGCAAAAACGCAATAAAACATTGAAATTTCTCAAGACAGTCATTAACAATGTTAGAGTAAATTATTATAGCGTTGAGCTTGATGATATTGAAATTACGTTGCTAGTGATGTAATCTTTATATATAACATATATATGATAACAACTGTGGCTGTCTTCGTGATGATTGTGAAGATTATGTTGTTGCCTGTGTTGTTGTTAATTTCTTATATATTTTTAGTATTGAAAACTTCATTATCGAATTGATAGATTTCTATTTAAAAGGTGTATGCTTTGCATTAAATGATATTTAGACGCTACCTTGTAGCACAAGTGACTACAGTAGTTCGGCGGATTTGTTTTAGGGACAGTTGTTGGCTTTGGAGTCTTTCGTTTGATATTGAGGCTAGAGTCAGTGGTGATAGTTATGAATGAATTTTATAGACATATGAATTCAGAACAAATACTCATTGCTAACAGTCTCCGTTGTGCCGAAGGGTAACACACACTTGCAATATTCATCAATTTTATTCTGCATCAGAATCTTTTTGAACATGAAATTCTGTTTATGACGAATGAAAATGACAACTGCAAGAATACTAGAAGTGCAACTACAACGACGACCCACGTCATTTACAATTACGTTTATTAGACGAATGCCGAGAGTGATTGTAATCGTGACGTCAATGGCGACAGCAATAATGATGCATATAAATAAAACCGTTAACAATATAGCCTAACTACTTTCACTTTAACTCACACCACATAGTGTGCTTCCACTGATCAATGAATGAATTGATGGCATAGGTGTTTCCATGAATATATAAAGTTTGACTGGACAATTTTAATTTAAGCATACTTGATAAATATGATCTTTATAAGTGGTAACATAAGTTTAGAAGCAAAAAGGAATGATAAAGTAATACTGAAAGAACGATTCTAAGAGGTTAAATCTGTAGCTGAAGCGGTTAAGGTGACTTCGAAAAAGCGTTTCAGTAAGGAGATTAGCCCTGTCAAACGGGAAATGTGCCTAAAGCTGACAGGGGGATAACAACCGTTAATTCCAGCTTGATATGTCATTAATTCAAAGACTGTCCTAGTCAAGATGCTTTACTGACAGATACTGACAAGCTAAGCCTATGCTTAGCTTTTCTGTAAATTTAGGTTCTGTGTTCCACTTTCAACAACCACTACGACCAATGAAAGCACAAATGCTTAAGCACACATGCATGCAAACACTTACATAAGAATATTAATACACACACACATGAAAACAAAAATATTAGTTCAGCCTTACTGATATTGTATATAGAAAGTGATTCACCGAGAATTTCAATATTCTACATAGCTTTCAATAGTGCTAATACAACTTTTAATATAATTTCCTTTTTAATATTTTTTGCATTACACCTATTATTAAAGCGAATACACTTTAAGAGTATATAGGTATAATTTATAAAATTATACACAGGTAAAGGTCATTAATCACCACCATCACCACCATCATCATCATTTCTTCTTCTTCTTCTTCTTCTTCTTCTTCTTCTTCTTCTTCTTCTTCTTCTTCTTCTTCTTCTTCTTCTTCTTCTTCTTCTTCTTCTTCTTCTTTTTCTTCTTCTTCTTCTTCTTCTTCTTCTTCTTCTTCATCCACCTCACCATCACCACCACCATCATCATTTCTTCTTCTTCTTCTTCTTCTTCTTCTTCTTCCTCCACCTCACCATCATCAACGTCATCATAATCATCATTATCATCATCATCATCATCATCATCATCATCATCATCATCATCATCATTATCATAATCATCATCATCATCATCATCATCATCATCACCATCATCATTTAGAAACACCATGATTCGTAAATGGGATTGAACCTATTGTTTCTGCTGTTATGCGTCACCACATTCTTTATATCTCAAGCTCATTTCTACTTCATTGTCTGCAATGTGTTTGTCTAAAAATATCGCAAGGGCGTTTATGCTACAAATGTTTTTAAGTCATGTATTATATCTCGTCTATGTTGTTCAGGTGTCCTGTCTATCTGGATGTTTCTAAGAGAAATTTATGTTTCCCAAGTTCATTTAGAGAGTTTCTAGTAGTGCATTGTACCATATCCTCAAAATGCTGTAATCTATAATTTTGTCATAATTGACCAGAGTTAATTAAGACAGATATTATGACAATGCTGGTATTCCTTTTAAATGACCATTTTGCATCCTACTACAATTGCGATCACTAATTCCTTCTCGATCATTAAATATAAAATATCTTTGCTCAATGAACGCTCATTTTCTATCTTTGCATAAACACTCCGATGACACTCGCACGAATCTACTTCTCATTGTCCATTTTGTTGGTGTCTCTTTGGAATATTTCACAGAGCTGCATTTCTTCTAATGCGTCATTTCACAGATTATCCTGTATAGTTTTCTGTTATTTCCCAGTGGTAATGCAGCATGTCTAAAACGTTTTTCACTCTTTGCAAGACAATGGCTTAATAAAGTCTGTTTTCCATTCTGTCATTCTGAAATATAAATTCCTCTTCATCATATCTCCTGTTTCGTCCTGAAATGAAGTGCTCTTTACGACTTTCCTGGGGTTTTCTTTCCAGTTTACCAGTTCCTTTTCATGTTTCGTCGAACCCATTATACCAACACTGATAATACTAATAAAAATAAAAATAATAATAACAGTAATAGTAGTAGTAGTAGTAGTAGTAGTAGTAGTAGTAGTAGTAGTAGTAGGTCTATAAGTATTTCCAACGTAGCAATCAGAAAACTGAATGGATAGCAAAGGTTAGAAAAATACGAATTGCCAGAAAGGGTGACGGCGTTAAAAAAACCAAACTCAAAAGATATTATATTAGATGCAAAACATTTAAACAAAACAGAGGGCTTCAATGAAAGAGAATGCGTCTTTTTGAAGGAGTACAGAAGGAATAACATCAGGGATTGATACTTGATGCGGAAGAAAGTAAAACAGTTTAGGGAGAAATTTGGAACAGGTCATTGAGAAATAAAAAATATGCAGAGTGGTTAGCAAAGGTGAAAAGAAAACTTATAACTGTACCATCTGTTTTGGCCTTGTAAACGTCTTACATTTCAGCATATACCAAAGACCAACACGGAGGCAACTAGTGTCACCTTGACATCCGCATCTTATCCAAGCACCCAAAAGACCCGTCATTCAGACAAATACGGGAGTGCGTCCTTATAAATGAAGCTTCCCCAATACTAAATAGCAAATATACATAGTAGATATCATAACTCCATACCCACACTTTACACAAGTAGAGTATAATAGTTAGTGGGCTGTTATGTAGATAGATGTATGTATGTGTGTGTGGGTGTATGTATATATGTGTATATGCACATGTATGCAAGCATATAGATATGAAAATAAACAGATCAATATACAGACGGGCAGGTACATAGGTTATATGAAGAGACAAGCACACATACGCAAATGTCACTACCTTTTTTCATCATTCCCAGTATACCTACAACAACAGGGATGGTTTTGATTTTCAATTGCCACGCCCTAGACATCTATTTGTAAGCACAGTCATACCAGTTAACAGGCATGTTTATTGTCCTGGTCACTGTTGACGATGATTTTCCTCTTGTTTTTTTATTTGTTTCGGCTTTCAAAGCACCACTTTCAAACCACTGTTGAGTTTTTCTCCCTACATCAGCTTCCCTAGCTCGTTCCGGGTATTGACCATACAATGGCTTTTCTTGCATCAGTCTCGATATTTCCTTCAAGCTTTCCTGTTTGGCTTTTGTTTTACACATGTTTGCTTCCTTAGTGGGTGGTGTGACCCCTTATCTTCATCATAATCAGGTAGGTTAGGCTATCTCCGGTATCTGTGTTCCTCATTTGAGATTGAGTGCAATTTCTTACTCTGTTCCTGTTGCTTTACCACCTGTATCACCCAGTTGGTATTACTTTGGAAGTACACTTGGAGTCCTGTCGTGGTCGTTATATAGAATGCTTTAAGTTGGATTAGTCTTCTGCCGCATTGTTTTCGTGGGAGATAGAGCCTGTGGTCGTTTTATTTTCGGTGGTACGTTCTGTTTAGTGTCAAAAAGTTATGTCCATACGCTGAAAATCATCCAGACACCAATTGATGACATAAAGGCTACACTGGACAGCTGGTACCGCCAGGGAGTTTAGAGCTGCAATTTTATTCTGGGAGTTCTGCTCAATTTTCTGAGCCATACTGAGACGTTTATAATACTCTTTCCTGATCTTCTCTTTCATCGATCCGTGATGAATACCTTCCCCTTCATGTATCCCAAGACAGGTATAAAAGCCTGATTGGTCCAGGTCCTTGATAGCTGTATCACGATCAACTCGGGCCGTGGTATTAGCTGTCACTTTTCCACGTTTGAATGAAGCTTTTGCACGCTTGTCAAGGCCAAATTCCTTTTTGATGTCATAACTGAATATTTTCACAGTTACTAGTAACCCTTTCAGATCCTTGTCAACTTTTGCATATAATTTTTGGGTCATTCATGTAGAGCAAGTGTGAGATGGTCTTGTCAAATACTTTGTAACCGTAATTTGTTCTGTTCAACTCAAAGATAAGCTAATAAAGGACGTACAGAAGAGGAGAGTGAATCTCCCCGGATTATTCTACTATCTATGTTGATGTTCCCTGACAGATACGAACAATGTTGTGTTCCACAGTCACTTAACTATGTTGTAGAGAACCTTTTACAAAAGGAGAGGCCTTGGATATATTTAGACCCTTTAAGATCCAGCTATGTTGGACACTGTCAAATACCTTACAATAGTCAATCCATGCTGCGCTAAAATTTGATATTTTCGATGAGCAACTTTTGAGTATTATACGGCCTATTAATAGCTGATGTTTGCAGCCGTATGAGTTTCTTTTGCACCCTTTTTGTTCAAGAGGAATGATGGTGTTTTCATCGCGAAATCGATACATCCTATCAGTGAGGATGGATACAAGTATTTTGGACATGGTGCTCAAACAAATGATCGGCCTGCAATTGCTTTGTCGTGGTCGTTTTAGGGAGTAGGTGTGTTAACCAGCTTGGAGTCTTTTTGGGGTTTCTGATGTTATTAGAGAAACATTTCATTAACTGACGGTGTGATGATGAGAGGTTATTAATCCGGAAGTTTGGGATTTTATCACGTCCGGAAGACTTCCACTTATGAGATTTAAATAGGACATATGTTAGTTTCTGTATTGCAATATCTGTCCATACCTGTTCTTTAATCTCAGCCATTCTTTCTTCTCATCCTGGGCATTCAGCTTCCTAGTTGAATCCCTTTCTATCGCTCCATATACCTTTCCAAAATGTCATTACTTCTTTTGCATCAGGGGAAACTTTTACTTTCATCGACTGTTTCTCAAACTTCTTTAACATTTCTTAGCATGAATTTTAAATATCTTATTTTGTCTGTTTCTCATTTCATACTTGCGTAAGCATTGGGACTTGATGTGTATTTTTTGCTTAACCATCTCATTTGCTCTCAGGACTTCATTCATATTTATCAGAATGTATTTTCTTCTTATATTTGTATCTATTTTAGTCTCAACATTATCTCTTGCAGATTTCGTCGAAGATCTATAATTCCCGTCGGAAGCTCTCGATTTCCAGATTTATGCGCTCTTTCAACCTTGGGAGTTTGTGCGCATTTTTGTTAGCCGTTTTCTTTTTCTTGATTCCTATTTTCTTTTTGGAAGCCATACCTGTTGAGTATATAAGATGGTTTCAAGGAGAAGCGGCTTCCGAGCATAGTATTATATTTTGATCGTACAGTGAATTGTGAGGCGGTCTGGGAAATTTTGTCAAAAGCTGGACATCCTGATGTAATGATAAATGTAATAGTATCCCTGCGTAAAAGAATGATGGCAACAGTCAATGTTCAGAGACGTGTTCTAGAACCAAACTGGGATGCAGTTTATCCCCTGTACTTCTGTCCATATTCTTTTCGTTTATGCTCCGACACGCTTTCAAGTATTACCATAAAGGTTTGATGTTCCAGTTTCGCACAGATGGAAGTCTATTAAATCTGAAAGGTCAAAGTGTTAGATCAAAGAAAGAGACCAAGAAAGAGTTCCAGCGTGACTTTCTGTTTGCTGATGATTGTACTTTGATTTCTCACGCATTTGATAGAATTCAGGAAACGCTCGACAGGTTTACTAAGGCAGCTCGTGCATTTGGACTGACTAACAACATAAAAAAAGACTGAAGTTTTATTCCAACCAAGGCCTGGGGAAGGACATACTTAAGACTCAAAAATTATGATACAAAAGCCACTCAAATAGGTCAAGTCATTTAAATATCTTGGATGTACAGTAAATTTAAGTGTAAGCGTACTCCTGATGACGAAATCAATGTTAGAATATTTAAGGCTACATGTGCTTTTGGAAAACTTTCTCATCGTGTGTGGCATGAACACGATGCCAGTGTGAAAATTAAAATAAGTGTATACAAATCTTGTATTTTGAGCACACTTTTGTATTGTGCAGATTCATAGACTTCCTACTACAGACATATAAAGACACGTTTTTTAAGTGGTGATTGCGCAATATCTGCAGCAGAAAATGGCACTACACGATATCCAGTGTCAAAATCGAAGAAAATTTTCGTATCTTCATTATCGAAGGTATGCTGATGATAATTCAGTGCAAATGGGTAGGGCATCTTGTTGGAATAAAAATGACCGCATCCCCCAAATTATTCTTTAGGGCCATCAAGTAGAGGGATATTGCAGTAAAGGAAAACCTTCATTTAGGTATAAGGATAAGTTGAAGCAATCACTAAAATCTGTACAGCTTAATTTGACATCTTGAGAAAGTTGTTGTCTAGATCTGCATGGCGTACAATGTGTCATGATACATCCAAACAATTTGAGTAGAAGAAAAAGAAGAATAGAAGAGCTATATCGTGCAAACGACAGATACATTTGCCCAATCCGAGGCAAAATCGAAGTCACCAATGTCCCCATTGCAACTTCATAGCAAAATCCATACCACACATAAATTACATTCGTCTACCCATCGCGAATACATGCAGATTCTTTGTTTCTTGTGTTTTTTTCCTATTACTCTCATTGATTTTAAGTCCTCTCCTTCAAAGATTCACTCGTCGAAACCGACGGGAGCGGCGACTAACATTTCACTTTTCTCTCCAGTAACGAGTGACCCAACTACACAACCAATATGAGCTCCTTCCAGCTTTTGTTCAAGGTTTTATTTTAATTTTGTATTGTACGGAAGTTGTAAGCACTCTTTGAATTGCTTATGTAATTCAAAGTTGTGATATTTTCTATATGCCGATTATGAGTAAGTCTTTTCTTTGTATTATATATTTTTAAGCATCTTTTCCTACACTTCCAATATTTTTTGATTACTGTGACAAGTTTGCTATCAAGCTCCCCTAAATCTGTAAAGCTCAATCTACAGATCTTTTTGCATGGATATTATCTGAGAATTTTCGACGTATATAGTGAAATTCTTAAAGTGACATTTATAGGGTTTTCAAAATGTTTGCCTCGTGATGTTTTTGACATTATTATTTAGGATATTCTTGTTTGATTTACGGTGACAGGATTGAACATGAACAAGAATATGACCGGATATTTTGTCGACTAAGTTTATTTGTTCGATTTTCTCTAAGTATTTCATAATACTAAGTAATCTTTACTATAGGAACATCCCATCTTTTTCCCATTGTTTTATTTCTACCTCTGTAAGACTCGGCAGGCAGTAAATGCGATTGAAAATGTGACTGATGTAACGCTTGTCTCCAAACAAATACTATCACAGAACTTTTATTCATGCCTGTATTATGCAGATATACAATTATATCTTGATTTATTAAATATTTTATCCCGTTTCAACAAAGGAGGTTTTTAGTCAGATGTTACATTCAGGTAGAATTTGCCATTTCTGAACCACAGCTAAAGTGTTTAATGCTTTAACATTTTTCAGTTTTACTGCCAATCCCTTCAATTGTGTCAGCTTCGAATATGTCAGCTTCCTTGAAGATTAAAAATCATTAGTATGTACCGATTCGACTTATTTCTCTTCATTCTTTAAAATGTACTACTCTTGATATATAAAAAAATTCATGTTGCAAATTACCCAATATTTAAAGTAACTTTCGCTTATATTTTCCATTCCATTCGAATTAGTGTCTCATTATGGTGTCTTTCGACCGATATACTTATGGACAAAAACAGAATTGTTTCATGGAAAATGCATGTACTAGGAACTTGAAAATAACTTGCTCAGTCAAAATATATCGTATGTCATTCAAGGCGATTCAAACGAATTGTTTGTTCTTATGTTGAACGGTTTGTCCACCGAGCCATACTGTCTGTCAATACTTCTCGAGCACATTTTGATATTAAAAGTAACAAAGAAGAATATTTACAAAGAAAACTTTCAAATATTAACGCTCAATCAAAGATACAGTCGCTATGATATCGGTATTTTGCTCCACTTTTTCTAAATATGTTTCTAAAATTTTGTAAAAATTTATCATTAACGTCTTATTTTTTCTACGTTTTATATTTTTATCTTATCTTGAGATATTTTATTTTAAAATACGAGCGGAGTAACTAGAAATAAATAAAGAAACGAATCATTATTTTCTTACAGATAGTTTTACATTTCTTCTTTTTATTACATTTACTTTTTTTCTTAAATATTTTCTTTTACTCAATTCTAGATTTTAAGGATTTGAAGATCGATAGTGAAACGATCACTATATTTATTTACTCTTGGTGTCATTTAATTTTTTCTTCGAATGATAAAACATGAAAGATTAAAAATAGAAATACAAATGAATTAAAATTATTGAGATAATATAATAAAATCATAGATTACACGATATAAGAAGAGTATATATACATATACATGCATGTATATATACATACACATGCATGTATATATACATACGTAGGTATATACATATACGTATATATATATATATATATATATATATATATATATATATATACATTAACATGAAAACAAACGTACACATAAACGAAAATACATATAGATATATGTATAAATATCAAGTATAGATATATATATATCAAATATATATATATATATATATATATATATATATATATATATATATACATTAACATGAAAACAAACGTACACATAAACGAAAATACATATAGATATATGTATAAATATCAAGTATAGATATATATATATCAAATGTATATATATATATATATATATATATATATATATATATATATATATATATATATATATATATATATATGTATATATATATATATCATGCATGCATATATGTGTGTGCATGTGTGTGCGTGTGTGCTTAGGTGTGTGTTGGTATATATATATATATATATATATACGTATACATATATATTTATATATATATGCATATTACATATTATAAGGTATATACATACCTTGTAAATTTAATACGCGTATATATAATACATAGATAAAATCGAATAATGAACGAACAAAATCAAGAACAACAAATGAAATGTAATAAATGATGGAAAACAAGTTGAAATATTCAATAAAATGGAATAAAATATATAAATATTAAATAAAATATAATTCTTGAAAAAAAAACTGTTCAATGACATCGTTGATGCTGCTACTGCCAATATTTTTTTCTTTCACTTCGATTTGATATAATTTTATTATTTCTAGATAATAGTAACATCAAAAACAGCAGCAGCCATATTGTACTAATAACAATAGCAAGAGTAGCAGTATTAAGAAAAACATGGGGATATTAATAATAATATTAGCCATAGAAACATCTACAACAGTAATATAATAATAACAATAAATAACAACAACAACAATAACAATCGGAATAAACTTAACAATTTGCAAGTAAAAAAGGAAGCGTTATCGATATTTCATCGTTCCTTATAACATTTGCTGAATTCAAATTTCTAAAGAAATAACAACATCAACAATTTCAATCATCAATAACAAACAACAATGACAAATAACAAATACCAACACCACAATATTTTTCATTGGAGATTTTCCTCATTAATTTTCGGATATTCCTTTCAAGTTTGAAATATTTGACGCAGTCTTAAAATCAAATTGCATAAAGTTAGATAAATTACTCTTCTGATCATTATATTTATTGGTATATTATTATTATTATTATTATTATTATTATTATTATTATTATTATTATTATTATTATTATTATTATTATTTTTATTATTATTATTATTATTATCATTATTCATTGTTGTGTTTTCTGTTGTTGTTGTTGTTTATATTATTTGCTTTGCAAC
Organism: Octopus bimaculoides; assembly: GCF_046866305.1. Lineage (NCBI taxonomy): Eukaryota > Metazoa > Mollusca > Cephalopoda > Octopoda > Octopodidae > Octopus > Octopus bimaculoides. The sequence goes on along the minus strand of NC_142932.1, from coordinate 59,603,755 downwards.
TGACGGATATGCTAAAAGATTCTAGGAAGATTTCTGAGATATTGACAGGTTTTCACTAATTTTTTTTGACGGGGGTGGGGTTTATTTTATAGAGATCAGCGAATTATCGACACGTCTAGCTGAAAACCTGTGGTAGACAGATGTGTTTTGAATACCATCTGAAATTGTTTTTAAAATTTGCGTACGGAGTCATTTTCATCATGGCTTCATTTACTTGAGACGTGATAATAGCCAGAAACAAAAGTACGTGACTGTGAATAAGTTCTTTTAATAGAATATTGTCTATTTAAGTTTGAACATGCAAAAATGATTTCACAAATGATTATCTATTTATACAAAATGGCTTTACTCCCAAAATTGCATACTGTATTGTAGAAGCGTTATAAATTTCTTGAAACTAATGACACCTTTATACTCAGTAATATTAGCTTCAAATTTTGGCACAAGGCTCGTAAGTCCGGAAATGAGGGTAAGTTGATTACATCGACACCAATGATCAGTTGATATTTATTTTATCGACCCTGAAAGGGTGAAAGGCAAAGACGAACAAAATGCCTCTGACAATTTTTCTCCGTGTGCTAATGATTTTGCCAACTTATCGTCTTTTGATACTCAGTAATGTTACAGCGAAGCATAAGACTGAATCGATAGCACGCGGGGTTAAATGCTTAGCGGAATTTATGCCGTCTTTACAATCTGAGATTAAAGTCCGCTGAGGTCAACTTTCAAATTCATCCCTCCGGGATCGAAAAAATAATTATCAGTAGTAGGGCACTGAGGTCGATGTGATCGATTTAACCCTTCCCTTGAAATTGCTGGCCTTGTGCCAAAATCTTAAATCAATATTAAAGTGAAAAATTCCAACGAGAAATTTTCCAATGCCAGCAGTAATATTTTACTTAATTCACAAAAGCATTTCTGCAATATATAATGTCAATAACAGCACTTACTGTGTAACTATTTTTTATTAGCATCTGACTTCAAAGAAAAAAAAAAAAGAAACAAAAAATCAGGTGTATCATGTAACAAAATATGTTGAATGAAACCTTAGCAGAAGAATGCGAGGGAGGATGAATGGAACATAGTTCTGCATTTCCAAAATTTTATAAGTTCTACTTTTGTTTCCCAAACCTCAAATGACGGCAGTTGGCTCGAATTTACGTATTCTTCTTCGTCGAGTCACGGTTATCATAAAGAATAGTTTCAAACAGAGGATCGAGTAAGGAGTCAAGCCGAGCAACACGGGTAAATAGCTGCCCATCACTTACACTACTGAAAACCATAAAGCGATTGCGAAATTTTGAATCGTGGTATATAGCGCGAGAGAGAATTTAAGGACTACGGTGAAGACGAAAACCCTGTTTTGCAAGTGAATTAGAATTCATTCTTTCGGAAGGGCTGCAGAAGTTTGAAGAAAATGCGCCAGGGAGTTGCTGTTCAATAAAATGCTTGACACTTTTGGGATTCTGACTAAATTTAATCAATCAAATGAATTTCATAAGAGAGTATGACAGTATTAACAGCAGCCACAGTGTGCTTTCAGTCCCAATCTTCACAGTGGACCTTCTACACTGAGGGTCACCTATCAGAAATACTCAGTATCATGCTCTCAGTCACTCAAGTTTGTCGTTTCTCTTGCATGTTATTAAGTTACTATATACGTAAATAGGAACCTAGAGCGGCATCCCATACGAATTTGAATGTGGAGGAACAATTCTGGCATATAAACACAACGTCGTCATCAAAATATGGAACTAGAAGAACATACATGCTGTACAACAGACACTAGACAGAGAGACAAATTATATATCTCACGTCTCTATTGGTTCAAACCTCGGGTAGAGAAAGACTGAAATGAACTGACAAGTCAGATGGTCAGATTTACTAAGATATATATAGAGATGAATCTATCTCTGAAACGTCAGGACAGTCACATATATCGCTTCCGTCGTTAGTTTTCAGTTACCCATCATGATTGACCTGACCTCGAAATGCAAGTGAAGCTATTGTGGCCTATTATTATTATTATTATTATTATTATTATTATTATTATTATTATTATTATTATTATTATTATTGTTCAGTAGTTTTATTTTTATAACGTGCTTTCACTTCACTACCGAGCGCAGCTCTGTGCGTCTTAGGTATGTGCTGTGGTTTGCTGTGGTGCCCTTATGGTTACTGTATTGAAAGTGTTTTGCGTAGGATGTGTGCAGTGCCCAGTAGTGCAATTTTCTGTATGTTATATATATTTGTAAGTCCTGGTGTTTTTGTTATGTATTTGTCTGAATATTTTTTTATTATACCTAAGGCACCTACTATGATAGGAATTGTTTCTATTTTTAGATTCCACATTCGAGTTACCTCTATTTCCAGGTCTTTGTATTTTGAAAGTTTTTCCATTTCTTTTAGAGAAACGTTGTCATCTGCTGGTATTGATACACCAATTAGAAAGCATTTTTTTCTACATGATCTTTGACAACTATATCTGGTCTATTAGCCTTAATTTCTCTATCTGTGTGTATTGGCATATCCCAGAGTATGGTTGCTTTCTCGTTCTCTGTGACCTTTTCTGGCGTGTGTTTATACCATCTTTTTTTCTGTTGTTATTCCATAGTGTTGGCATAGCTTCCAGTGTATATAGGTCCCAGCTCTGTCGTGTCTGTGAATATATTCCTTCTTAGCCAGGACTGGGCAGCCAGAGATAATATGATTTATTGTTTCTTGTCCATCTCCACATATTCTACAGTTACTTGTCATGTTTCTTTTCATTATATGCTTTTGGTAATTTCTGGTGGGGAGGCTTTGGTCTTGTACAGCAATTAAAAATCCTTCAGTCTCTGCTTTGAGTCCTGAGCTTCTCAGCCATTGCTGGGATTTTTCTCTGTATATTTCTTTTGCATTTAGTTTAGCCCATTATTTACCATGTAGGGGCTTTTCTTGCCATCGTTTTAACATGGTCCGTTGCTGTTCTAGTTTTAGTTTGAATTTCATTTGTTTATAGCTTTTGTTGTTTCTTCTTCTTCTTCTTCTTCTTCTTCTTCTTCTTCTTCTTCTTCTTCTTCTTCTTCTTCTTCTTCTTTTTCTTCTTCTTCTTCTTCTTCTCCTCCTCCTCCTCCTCCCCCTCCCATTCTTCTTCTTCTTCTTCTTCTTCTTCTTCTTCTTCTTCTTCTTCTTCTTCTTCTTCTTCTTCTTCTTCTTCTTCTTCTTCTTCTTCTTCTTCTTCTTCTTCTTCTTATTCTTCTTCTTTTTCTTCTTCGTATTTGTTAGGTAGATTGATTTCTTGTTTGTATTTGTCAGCTTCTTTAAATACTGAAAACAGGTTTTTGTTTTGCTCGTGTTTTGTGGCTATTTGTATTAGTTTTCCTTGCTTCTGGAGTAGGTATTTTTGCAGTTCTATGGTGGTTATTTTATAATAGTTTTCTAGCTGTATAAGACCCCTGCCACCTTCTGTGCGTTGTACATATAGCCTTTCTATGTCAGATTGTGGGTGGTGCATCCTATATCCTGTCATTATATTTCTTGTTTTCTTGTCTATTTTAGATAGTTCGTTTAGTGTCCAGTTAAGGATGTTGTAGCTTTAGCTTATAACTGGGACAGCTAAAGTGTTGATACCCATTATCTTGTTTTTAGCATTGAGTTCTGTTTTTGGTATTGATCTGACTCGTCTATAGTACTCTTTCTTTATTTTTTCTTTCATTTGTGTATGTTGTATCCTATCTAGTTCATTGACTCCTAAATACTTGTATGGTTGGCTTTCGTCTAGTTCTCTTATTTCATTGGCTTTGTCTAGTGTTATATTGCTACTTTTAACTAATTTTCCTCTTTTCAGGGTTGCTTTGGCACATTTTTCTAATCCGAATTTCATATCTATTTCCTTGGTAAAGCCGTGTACTGTCTGTAGTAGTGTTTCTAGCTCTTTGTTGTTTTTAGCATATAATTTTAGGTCATCCATATATAGAAGGTGGCTGACTGTTGTCCCGTAGCATTTGTAACCGCATCCAGTTCTATTTAGCAATTCAGTTAAAGGTGTGAGTGCCAGGCAGAACAGGAGTGGTGAGAGCGTGTCTCCCTGGAATATTCCTCTTCTAATGGGGATAGCTTTCGTTTTCACAAGTCCCTCTTTTGTTTGGAGCTGTAGCATTGTCTGCTATTTGTTCATTGAGTGCCTTATGTATTTTATAATAATTGGTGCCACCTTGTTTATGGCTAGTGTTTCCAGAATCCACGTGCGGGGAACACTGTCGAAAGCCTTTTGGTAGTCCACCCAGGCCATACTGAGACCTTTCTTCTTTCTGCGGCTGTCTTCAGTTATGGCTTTATTGATCAATAATTGATCTTTACAGCCGTATGAGCACTTGCAGCATCCCTTCTGGTCTTCTGGAAACAGGTTGTTATTTTCCAGGTGCTTACTCAATCGCTGCGATATTATTGCAGTAAAGGCTTTGTAGATCGTAGGGAGACAGGTTATAGGTCTATAGTTTTGTGGTTTCTCCGTTTTCGTGGATTTGGGGATTAAGATGGTTTTCCCTTTCGTGAGCCATTCAGGCATTGTCTCTGGCTCTGCTAGTATGTTGTTAAAGTTTTCTGCCAGCTTTTTATGCATTCCTGGCAGGTGTTTTAACCAGAAGTTGGGGATCTTGTCGTGTCCAGGTGCCTTCCAGTTGCTTAGTCTTTGCAATGTTTGGGTGACCTCTTCAGTTGATATAGGGGCCCAGAGTTGCTTAGGTGCTAAGTTTGTTGTTTTAATGGTCCTTTTCTGGGGTTGTTGCTTCACCGACCATATTTGTCTCCAGAATTCTTCCAGTTCTTCTGCTGTTGGTGCTGCAGTAATGTCTATTTTATTTTTACCCAGTTCTTGAGAGTTTTTGAGGTTGGATTTGAACTGTTTGTTTTGTTCAAAGAAACGTTGGCGTTTCTCATACCGGCGGATCCTTTGTGCTTTGGCAAGGATGTCTTGCTTTAGTTTTTCTTTTGCCTCAGGTAAGTCATTTTCTGTAATGCTGTATTTGTACAGTATTTTTGTTTTCTTCTTGTTACTTAGTTGTGTTGATTGTTTACTAATTTCGTTGAGAATCGATACATCTTTTCTCTTTTTTTAAAAATTTTGTTATGGATGTTATTTATCCACAAGGTCTGTTTGGGTGGTAGAACTCCTGTTCGGATGGGTTTGAGTGAGTATCCTGCTTCTTTTGTGACTGCAGTGGCTGCCGCATATATTATGTCATTTAGCTCAGTGATATTGCCTGTTGTTTCTGTGGCTGTTAGTTCCGTGACGGCCAGGTTTATGCTATTTATTATTGATGTTGTTTTATTGTCTATTTTGATTTTTGGGAGATATAATCTGTGGTCCATTCTATGATCTGTGGTTTTCAGTTCTTTGTTTATTCTCATTTTCATAGTATCGTAATTATTAGGTTTCCCTTCGTTATTTCCAGGCTTTAGATTTGTTTTGCTTTCCTTTTCATTCATATGGTGTTCTGGATTGGTGCTTTTTGTACACTATTATACATCTCTACGGTCTGGGTTTGTTGTTTTTTGTTTACTTCGTTTTTGCCGGAAATGTTACGTTTGTCCTCGTGTTTTGCTATCTCAGTGTTTATATTATTGTTTGGCATTGCTGTGTGGCTCCTATCTAGATTTTCTTCATGTATTTTTCCTTTCAATTGTTCTATTTCTATTTCTGATATATTTTTGCTTTTAGAATATATCTTCTTATGTTAGCTAGTTTGTTAGGGTTCATTGTGTTATCGAGGTCTTTATTTACATTATTTTTTCTTCCATATTTTATATGTATGTGTTGTTGCGTTTTCGTTTTTTGGGTAGAGCACTGCTGTGAAATAAGCGTGTAGGATCGAAATGTATCTCTCACGTGTCCATTTATGCCGTTTTGGTTTTGTTTGCGGGACATGAGGAACAACGTCCGGCCCTTTATTTTGACGGTCATCGTTTTTGTAGGGTACCGGTTCGTTCATTTCTGTTGTCAGATTGTTTTTCACGTTCAGATCTTCGTATTTTTTGCGTAACAAGCTTACAGTATGCACTTCTCGGTTGTTATTCTTGGGTGGAATAATACCGGTGTTATTTAATCTGTTTGTAATGTTTTTGTACATGTTGTTTGGATGCGGAGATGGTCTGATTTTGATGTAACACGTGTGTTTACGATCGCTGTGCGGGTAGTGGAGGTATCAAGTTAAAATACATCATTATATTTGGGAAAATAGAAATAAATTTCAATGAGTATTACTTGCTCGGATATAGTCCTACCCTATGTCAGCTTTTTTTGGACTCCATGCGATGTCTTTATTTCCGATGTTTTTGGATAAATTTCGGAGCAGTGAGTTATCGTTCTCACATGTTAAACATTCCCGGTGTCTTCTCTTATTATTATTATTATTATTATTATTATTATTATTATTATTATTATTATTATTATTATTATTATTGTTATTATTATTGTTGTTGTTGTTCTTGTTGTTGTCTTTGTTGTTGTTTTGTTGTTGTTGTTGTTACATAGACGCCCTGATGTGGCTACCGACCGAGGAACAGGTTTATGTAAAAGGATAATAGTAGCTGACGATGTATGGGAGGCAATGACGTGCTGCGCGACAGAGATCTCACCAAGGCTGGATGACATATACCAGATTATTTCGGTTGCCTTTTAGCACATATTTATTACAACTGACTGCAGAAAGAGAAAATTCCCAGTAACTCAAAATGTCCTACTACTGAGAAGGGAACCGAATAAGTAGTGTGATTTTAATTTCAGAACCATAAGTCTACTAAATGCAGTTTTGAAGATTTGAGCCACCCTGTTACCTAATGGATTGTCAATCTCGTAGTTGAATCACAGACATGTGTCAAGTTTGTATCTGTTTAGGATGCCCCCACTCTTCACTTCTTACTATTATTGTCCTCCTCCTTCTCCTCCTCATCCTCTCCTTCTTCTACTCCTCCCCCTCCTCCCCCTCCCCCTCTCCTTCTCCTCCTCCTCTCCTTCTCCTCTCCCTCTCCTTCTCCCCCCTTCTCCCCCCCCCCCCTTCTCCTCCCCTTCTCCTCCCCTTCTCCTCCCCTTCTCCTCCCCTTCTCCTCCCCTTCTCCTCCCCTTCTCCTCCCCTTCTCATCCCCTTCTCCTCCCCTTCTCCTCCCCTTCTCCTCCCCTTCTCCTCCCCTTCTCCTCCCCCTTCTCCTCCCCTTCTCCTCCCCTTCTCCTCCCCCTCTCCTTCTCTTCCTCCTCTCCTTGTGGTCCCCCTCTCCTTATCCTCCCCCTCTCCTTATCCTCCCACTCTCCTCCCCCCTCTCCTTATCCTCCCCCCTCTCCTTATCCTCTCCCCCTCTCCTTATCATCTCCCCCTCTCATTCCCCCTCAACCCCCTCCCCCTCCCCCTCCCCTCCCCTCCCCCTCCCCATATAATATGAAAACCATAATTGACATTGATGCCACCATAGAAACCATCAAGCAAAAGGTATGTGCTAAAGCTGCCCGCATAGCAAGGTATGAAAAGCGTGTTAGATTCTTCCGAGATAATAACATGTTCAAAAATAACCCCAAAAATTTCTACAGGAAGATAGGGAAAACACCAGTAACAATAAAGTCTGTCCCATCAAAAGAAGAAGTGCAAGAATTTTGGAATAAAATCTGGGCAGAAGATAAAACACACAATGAAAAGGCCCCTTCGATTGATAGAATATCTACAGACCTAGACTCCTTAGAGGAGCAAAAGTGGGATGGGGTCAAGGTAGAAGATATAAGATCTGCTCTCAGGAGGTCAAGCAAATGGAAGTCTCCAGGAAAGGATACCATTCCTAACTTCTGGTTGAATGCCTTCCCAGAAAGCCATGAACTGCTAACAAAACTTTACAACGATGTTTTGCAAAATCCTAGTTTGATGCCCTCTTGGCTAGTTAATGGTTTAACATTCCTGCTTCGAAAAAATGAGGAAACACACGAACCAAAAATTTATCGCCTCATAACATGCTTAACAACAATGTATAAGATGCTAACATCTGCCCTAACCGAGTACACCTATAGTTTTTTAATAGAAAGTAGCATATTCCCTAATGAGCAAAAGGGATTTAAACGTGGATCTTATGGTTGTAAAGATCAGCTACTCATCAATAAGATGATCTTAGAAGATTGTCACAAGCGACACAAAAACTTGTCAATAGCCTGGATAGACTATAAAACGGCCTTTGATAGCCTACCACATAGCTGGATTAGGAAATGTCTGGAAATGTATAAAATAGCTCCTACTTTTGCGAAACTTTTTATCTGTAAGTATGAGATCATGGAGAACCACACTGATGTTGAACAATGACAATGGATCTCTAAATGCTGGAGATGTAAGAATTTCATGTGGCATTTTCCAGAGTGACTCACTATCACCACTCCTCTTCTGTCTAGCCCTAATACCGCTCTCAAAATTCCTCAATGATGCACAGTATGGTTATAAAATATTTGATAAAAATATAAATCATCTCATTTACATGGATGATTTAAAGCTCTTTGCAAAAAATGACCAACAACTCAAAGGCCTACTAGCGATTGTTAAACAATTCAGTGTTGACATCAGAATGCAATTTGGCCTTGATAAATGTGCAAAAGCTACCTTTATCAAAGGAAAAATTACAAATACATCTAATGTGAACCTTGACCAGCAAAATGTCATAAAAGAGTTAGAACCAGCGGAGAGCTACAAATACCTAGGGGTAATTGAAGGGGATAATATCAAGCACTCAGTGATGAGGGAAAGGATCAGAAGAGAATGTTATCGCAGGGTGAGAGCAATACTGAAGACAGAGCTGAACGCGAGAAACAGGATCGAAGAGATCAATGCTCTAGCCATACCAGTCGTGACTTACAGTTTCAATATCGTTAACTGGTCAATTACTGAAATATGTAATGTTGACAGAAAAATACGAAAACTGTTGACAATGCATAGAATGCACCACTCTAAGGCAGATATAGAACGTCTTTATCTGCCAAGAAAAGAAGGAGGCCGAGGACTTTTACAGCTGGCATTATCAATGAAGGTAGCCACAATTGGCCTAGACACCTATCTGAAAAACTCTGAGGACTGGATTCTAAAACTTGTCTTAAAATATGAAAGCAAGAAAGCATCTTACTCAGTAACAAAACAGGCAAAGGACTATCTAAGTGAATTCCAATTGCAACAAATTCAAGAATTAGACGAACTAGAAACACCTGCAGAAAAAGCTAAGCGCTTGAAAACCCGTGCTAAAATTGCTGCCTTAGCTATTATGACTGAAAAACTTGTAGAGACAGGAAGTAGGAAAGTGTATGTGTGGAGAACATTAGCAATAAAACAGCAAATTCCAGAAGTAAATGCAATAGACACAGGCCTTATGGAACAAAACTAAAATAATGCACTGTGGAAGTGAGAGGAGATGCTCATCTCCTGTTTCGAGGAGTCCATCTTATGCTAGGAGGTCAATCGCTTTTGTGGTAGTCATGTGCAGTGATCTTTCTATTTCAGAGAAGCCATCTTCTCCCAGGAAAAATAAGTACCCAACTTTGCGCTCATTGAACAATTGATGAGCTCACTATATAAGACGAACATTGGAGATATATCAACATTGAGTAAGAGATAGGATCAGCTTTCAGAAAAATACCGTTATTGATAAATAACCATGGCATATTTTCACTGATCTTTAAATGAATGATAGTGGGTGGATGTCTTCTTCTCTTACTTTTGCTTTGGAGGAAACTACGATTGTGCGTCAAACAAAGCAAGCTTTCAACAGGATGTGTATTCAAAACCATGCTGTTTTTTGATAAGCCGTGGTAGGGCTTACCAAATATGTCAAGACGGGTTGCTCTTGTTATTAAGTGAATCATATTTTATCAATCACACATGTTTCTAAATACGTAATTATTGCGTATTTGTAGATAAATTTAAATCATTTTTTCCTTATATCATGAAATATTTTTTGCCACCTGCACGTTATTAGTACATCGTATCCCAATACTCTAAATGCTTGAGTCATCTACTTTTTTTAAAATGTAACTTTGTAGATTCTTCTTCTTCTTCTTCTTCTTCTTCTTCTTCTTCTTCTTCTTCTTCTTCTCCTCCCCCCCTCCTCCTCCTCCTCCTTCTTCTTCTTCTTCTTCTTCTTCTTCTTCTTCTTCTTCTTCTTCTTCTTCTTCTTCTTCTTCTTCTTCTTCTTCTTCTTCTTCTTCTTCTTCTTCATTGATTTGCTATAGACGGAACTGCATCTTTTTGATCAGTTGTAATTAGAAAGTTTGTCACGTTTACTGAATGAAAAAAATTCGTTTCAGATTATTTTCACACAGGGAATCCTGCGTAAACAATGATTTTGTCATAAAACCTGGGGTGAATAAAAGAATATATATTATATTATAAATTCATATTATAATTACTTTCACGCCTTTACAGTTCTTTCCAGTATGATTTCTCCTGCTAAAATAACATGTCGTCCACAAGTACACTATCATTCAATTTAGCAACAAATATGTAGTCAAGATATAAAGAAAGTATACACAGTAAAACAGGCTTATACCTACACGTCGTCAAATGATAAAAAAATAATATTTGAATGAATAAATGAAATAAACTTAGACGTTTCATGCAAAACCTTTAAGAGTAGCATCAATAACATTTTACTCGCAATAATAACATTTAAAACATATATCGACTACCTATAGAATATATGGTGTGACATAATTTTTGCCCAAATTAAATTTTAACTTTCGACATTTGTCCAAGGGTGAAAGAAGATGAATATCAACACACTCTGCTTCTCCAAGAAAAGTGAACAATTCGATTTGTTCTCTAGAGAAAATTTCACAGAAGCTATAGTCAATGAAGTGGGAAAATGAAGGTTCCAGCGTAGGGGTGTCGTCAAGCCAACGATGATAAGAATGGACACCTTTAGTTGGTGTATATGGTATCATACTTCATGTGCCTACCACAATATATTAGTCGGTCGATGCAAGTGGTAATGGTCGTGATGTTCTTCCTCGTTATTTTTTGCGTATGAAGTGCTATTGGATAATTGTACAATGTTAATATTTTGGCCTTTTTCACCAGTTTTAAATTGCCGTGTCAATTTTAAGTTCATTATACAACGCCTTTTTTATATTCATATCGTGGTCAAATTTGTTTCATATATTTTCCGCCTTGATTGTAAGAAATGTACATGTTCCACGAGAAAACGCTAAGAATGATCTGACTTCGATTAAAATAATTCTGGTTTAATTTTCAGTATGGAGAATATTATCTCAGTGGGGCTATTTTCCACACAATTTTATTTTAAATTGTCTGCATAGTGTTCAAGGGAAATAGCTCAGAGTTTAATTATTCTTGAGACGAATGACTTTCAACAGTTTTACTCAGGGTAATCTTTTTGATTACCTGATGTTATTTATTTATTTCGTGGATTAAGGTTATAGTTACCTTTGTTATTGTTTATGAAAATAAGGATGATAATGACGCGACCTTCATATATCTGTGATCAATAACATCAATATGAATGAAGAGCTAGCACATTTGATGTTAGTGCACACCTCTAACAAAATGCTTTGTGATAATATTGATTTCTAATATAAACTCATTTTATTTTCCTGGCAGGGAGTACATTCGATTTTATAGACACCAGTAAGTGACTGGTTCTTTACTTTATTGATCCTGGAAGGATAAAGAGCTAAGTATTTATGGCAGGATTTGAATCCAGAATAGAAAACAACATAACTAGATACCCCGAGGAAATTCATCTGCTTTTTTTTTTTTGTCATTTCTGCCATTATGTTGTCATTGCCTTTTTGAGAAAGTTACACGTTATTATCAGTACAGAATTTGATATCAGCGCAGCAGCACGTTCAGTGCTCACATATATAACGCATATTTCAAAAAAGAAAAAGTGTATTAGATGCTCCTTCAGTCGTTCAAATATCAATATAATTGAAGAAGAGAATCCAAGCTATGATGAATTTTCTGCTGAACATTTTGTCAATTAAGCCTGACGAAAGGTAACATATGATTATAGTAATACTACTGTATTGTTTATTATGGATTTCATGATACTATTGTCTCTGTGATTACTTAGGCCAGCTGAGGTTTGATTGGTGAATCTGCGGTGACGGTATTTCTAGTTTTGTCCATCACATCTTTGTATATCAAGGACTATATTGCCCTCCTTGTTTTCGTAAGGTAACGTGCTATTTGAAGAAGATCGGACTACTATGTCTTACAGGTCGAACTGTTCAGAAAGATTTCTGCTGTATTTAGTTAGGAATAGTTTGTTTCTTTGATATCTTTATCTTTAATAGTGATATTGAGTTTGTTATTTCTATTAAAATTTATCTAGAGTATTTTCTGTATTTCACGTGTTCCTGTAACTATCTCATTAGTTTGCTGATTGTAGCGGATTGAGCTGTCGTTTATTCAATTGTTGTTGGTATTGCTTCATCATCATCATCATCATCATCATCATCATCATCATCATCTTCTTCTTCTTCTTCTTCTTCTTCTTCTTCTTCTTCTTCTTCTTCTTCTTCTTCTTCTTCTTCTTCTTCTTCTTCTTCTTCTTCTTCTTCTTCTTCTTCTGTTATCGTTGCCACCGGTTCTATTTCCTATTTTGTAAACAAAAATGAATCGAGTGTATGCTTTTTATTTAATCTTTTTCTTCAGGAAATATCCCCTTTTCCTTTATTTTTCGCATGATTTGGATCGGTTTTTGGAAAAAAATAAAAGTACAAGAATAGTTGTTAAAATGATATATGTGAGTATGTGTAATGTACCTTCATCTTTGCGTGATCTCTCTGCTTGTAGAGGTTAACTCAGTGGGTATTTATCTATTGAAGTGCTATCTATGCGGACTATAAGAATAATTTTAACAATATTCTCTTTTACAACTAATCGATTACCATGAGTCATAAACACTCTTATATATCACGTACATCAAACAAACCAAATATCTGAGAAAATGAGGTCATTTATCTCACCGCATAAAAATACAAATGTTGTTTGTTTTTCCTTTCAATTAGATACAATAAATGATAACCTATCTGTTTCTTTCTAAAACAATAACACAAATGATATCAATGAAATAAATGGTCACAGTTAAATAAATGGTCTCAATGAAATAAATGGGCTCAAACATCAAATACGATTGTAATAAACAGTATCCCTCCAACGCAAGTAAACCCTAACGACCTATGGGTAAGTTAAAAGAAAGGTTTTTGATTCCAATATATCCATATAGAAATTGAAAGCGAGTAACGAATACAAAAGACTGGAGTGGAAATGTAATATTTCTTTGCACCGTTGATCACATTAAATATTATTTTCACAACCCGTTCGATGATAAAGTAATTAAATATCTTCATGTGGTAAGTCACTATACTGTCGGTCTGATGCAGTCCATTGCAAGTGGTAGTCACAATAAAAGTTCATTTCGTTCCAGTAAAAATATACACTCAACTTTGAATTTATACGGCTAACCAGCTACACAGTTTTACGAGTAGTACTAATGTACAGACATTTTTTAATACTGTAAATGATTTTCTAAGCTTAAAATCCAATTTTCATGTTATGAGCACCCTGGAAATTGTAACATGGACTGTACTCATACACACACACACAGGCACACACATACGCGCGCGCGCACATGCACACTCACATGCAATTTACATACACATATATATACACATACACATAGATACCTTGTTATTTAATACCAAATTCACTCACAAGATTCTACTGGAAGGCAATTTATCAAAGCACACTGCAGTGAGCCTGAACACGAAACCGCGACATTACGCAGCATAATGTTTATCTATGTCGGCACCTGTGAATACATGTATGTTCTTTTATATAATTGCTATTAAAGTAATAGCATGCAGGAAAAAAATTACAACCAACCATATTTTTAAAAAGTATAAATATTTTTACGCTTTGATGTGCAATCACGTTTTCATAATCTCAACACACCCCCTCGAAGTGTCTCGTCGTGTTTTACACTTCTAAAGAATGAAGTACAGCTGACTATATCAACCTCATTAAGTGAATTGCAATTATTTGATCTACTGAAAATAAACTAAAATATCATACATCAGTTTGTTCTAAGCAAACAGAGAGAAATGATTTAAAGCTGTAATTATTTTTTAGGGTACAGCGCGTATTGTAAAACCTACCATTCTACTCTTGCTTTTATTTTCATATATCTTTAGAGTATCATGCAACAGCAGCAGCTCCAATTGAAGAGTATTAATATAAATATATACTACTGACTACAGCAATGGCAAATTATACTACTCCCGATATCAAGAGATATTTCCAATTGTATCTTATGAGATATCTGATAATCATTTGACATAAACAAATAATATACACTATATTAAATTTTGCTTCATTAGAAGTATAACGAAATAATTTTTTCTTTAATGATACGTAATGTTTTTGCTACATAAAAAGAGTCAATAGAATATATGTCTGAAAGTGAACAATGTAATATAGAAAGATAATCTCTGATCATAGTACTTTTAACCAAATACTTCTTTGAAAGTATTTCCAGTTTTGGTCTAAAGATATAAGTGAGGTAAATCTTACCGAGGGCATTATATAAAAAAAGAACATTTGATATAAATAATTGGCTCCATTTTTAACATTGATGACAATAGAAATATTTATGTTTTCCTGTGAGACGATTCTGTTTTCCCGTAAACGATTCTGTAGAGTTTCAAAATAATTGTTAACATAGTTTTAGTGGTTGCAGATATCGCCACAGGTTACAATATGTTTTCCACTTCGTTGCAAGTTAAGTAATTTGGGATATGTGGTGTAAGTAACATTGATCTGGATGCACGTGTATAGACAAAAGGGCAAAAAGGGTCCTTATACCAATGCGCTGGTTATTGGAACCACACGATGTTATTTACCCCAACTACACTCACAAGTTACAAATCAGTGTATCTGCAATTGCCAACACTGGAGACCGATGTGCTTTTTTTTTTCTTTCGACGATACTGGATATAATTTAAATGCAAAATATAGCATAGTACTTGATCCTCCTCGTGGTTTTTTTGAAATGGTAATGTTTAAAATGTGTCGTGATATACAATTTAATTATCTGCAACAGTGATTTCATGACACTTAATTTATGATGTAATAAAAGCACAAAAGAAGATTTCATAAGATCCCACCTGTCCTCGATTGAAATGACGAATGGATAATATCATATTAACACTGCTGTCAGTATACAATTTGGTGTATGTCATATGAAGCTACACACGCACACATGTACGTATATATATATATATATATATATATATATATATAGATATATATATAGATAGATAGATAGATAGATAGATAGATTTATATATATATGTATGTATATGTATATATATATATATATATATATATATATATATATATATATATATGTATATATATTTATATATATATATATATATATATATATATTTATATATATATATATATATATGTATATATATTTATATATATATATATATATATATATATATATATATATATATATATATATATATATATTATATATATATATATATATATATATATATATATATATATATATATATACATACATATATATATATACACATATACATATATACATGTATATATATATATATATATATATATATATATATATATATATATATATATATATATATATATATATATATATATGCACATACTTTGTTACTAAAGATTAATCTTGGTTTAAACCATAATATATTTGATTTTCCTCATGCATTCAGCTAGCGACTATAATTTACACTTTACCCTTTTCAAAATGAGCACTGCTCTAAGGAACCGAAATAATTACCCGATGTACTTGTATGTATGTGTCTTCCATTTTTTTAATGTATGTATGCACAAGTAAACGGATATGTTTCCTTCAGAGACATAAAATCTGCAGAACTTTTGTTCGATTTGGATGGTTATCATCACGTTGCAAGCATAAAATTCTGCATTCTCATGATGAGGGAATAGTAAGAAAAAATAAAATATAATAGAAATAAGCATTTTTTTTTTATTGAAGAATGTGGGAATATGGGAGAAACATGGAGAAAGCAAGGTAAAAATGAGAGATTTAGTGCAGGTGAGTTATGAAGGCATAAATATGTTTGGAGGCTAGTGTAACATATAACAATTCTCTGACAGCTGGATGTAAAATAAAACAGAGAATAGTGAAACGATTCGATGAGAGTTCAAAACAGTTGGTGATTTGAAAGAAAACGTTTGAAATATAAGAAGGAAGCAAAGGGGGAAAACAGAAAAAAATATCCGAGACATATCGATTCACACAAGTTGCAATAAAGCATCTTTAGTTGAATTGACATTAACTAAATCGTCTCTGTAGATTTCTGCCATACAGAATAAGTAGACATCAGTACTCTCGTATATATTATATACGGAATATAACAGAAATTTCTACAGATATTTGGGGATTTATTTGTATGGACACACTGATAAATCGATGTATTTGAGAGTGCAAGTGCGTGCTTTCATTATTTATTGTCGTTGGTGTTGTTATTTTTATCATTAATGTTGCTGTCTTTGTTGTTGTTTTTGCTGTTGTTACGGCTATTATTACAAATGCCGCCATTAGAGGAATCAAGACAAAGCAGTGGAAATCTCTTTATCCAATATCACTTCTAACGTTGCACGCACTATTGTGGTGCAACCATGCACCTACACAAACTGCAGCCTCAACCTATAACTTCCAAAACATTACAAATGCCCTCTAGAAAGATCCTGCCTTCCAAATGCTGTAACCTGCAAAGCCACACTTACGGAATCCAATGGCATCACAAAGCGCTACACGGACATGACGGGCAATGATTGCTGAAGTAAATACAAACGACATATGTACTCCCTTAGATGCTGGGAAAGAGAATTCCACTTCCTTGCTTCGTTTCACCGGAGGCTTCGGGACATCTGTAATGAAGCAGCAACATTGAATGGACTTCATGCACAGGGACCCACCCACTCACCGGCAAACGTACGCATACACATACACTATGTATGTACTTGTTTCCTCTCTTCCCTCCTCTCACCTTCAAAAACTAAACCACATTCCAACACCTGTTTCCTCCCACAAAACAGTAGCATTGTCATACTGCATTAGTATAGTCTCATTCGCCTTCACACATAGCTACCGAAAGCATGAATACATATTTACACACACGCGCACATATCGGAGTAAATCAAATGCTGTCGCACGCGTATACAACAGGCAAAAACGCAAACAAGATTCTTGCTTATTCCATTTTTCGTTTCACTCATTTATCATAAAATCACCGAACACTGCAGAATTACTGATCTTGATGCAGTAACAAAAATATCCTAACTGTAGATGACATCAAGTATTCTAAACGGTGTAAGTGCATTAATCGCAATGCTACTAAATATACGGATAAAGTCCTAATAATTATATATATATATATATATATATGTGTGTGTGTGATTTAAAGTCTTAGTGGCCGTGGTCAAGTGACTGAAAGAAAAAGCATATACACATATATATATATGGCAGGGAATCGTCAATTAGTAATAAAATTAATAATTAACAATTTTGCCGGGTAGCTCAGTATGAAAAAACCTTATCGGTAAAACCATTTATATTCATAAATATATAGGGATTAGCAGTATCCTGCTTCTCCAGCATACTGAGAATTCAGAAATAGCAGCCAAAGAATACTCATTCCAAATCTACAAATTTTTCTCTAATTGATAGCGATATTTATGGTACACACATAACAAAAAACAAAAAAAAAAACAAAAACAGAACATAAATATCGCTATCAATTAGAGAAAAATTAGTAGTTTTGGAATCAGTAGTTCTTTGGCTGCTATTTCTGAATTCTCAGTATGCTGGAGAAGCAGGATACTGCTAATCCCTATATATTTATGATGATATATATATATATATATATATATATATATATATATATATATATATATATATATATATATATATATATATATATATATACATATATATATATAAATTAGAAATAATACATTTCTAAATCTCTCAGAGAGACTTAAGCAGTATTGATGCGATAGAATAGTTGTATACTACTGGGTGGAGGTGCTTGTCTCCCCCTCGTAAACATAAGGACACAGGAAAGGTGTCAAGGCCGACAGGAAGTGGTCCAGCTTCCTAGGGCTAAATACCAGTAGTATATTCCCTTATTGGGACTGTCACGTTAATTTGACAGTATACAACTACTTTATATATATATATATATATATATATATATATATATATATATATATATATATATATATATATATGTGTGTTGTTTCTTGTTTTTCTTTCAGTCATTGGACCACGGCCACGGAGCAGCCTCGAATACTTTAAACTAGCTAATGGACCGCAACACTCTTTCTTTCTCTAAGCTACCTAGTCTATGGATATTATTTGCAGAATAGTTAGATAGCTGGGAGGTAAGCAAAAGAATATCGGTTGGCTAAAATTTGCAGAGGGCTAATAGAGTAACTGTGATACACGGCCTGAACTATATTTATAAATATACGCATACATACATATACGTATTTATGTACAAACATAAATGGGTATATATACATGCTTACATAAATAAATACAAGCAAGATGATGCATTCTGCCAGTAAAGCAGACTGGAGTACTCTGAAATGAAGTTTTTCACTCAAAAACAACACATCAGCCGCTCCCCGAATCGTAATGACAATGTAACGCTAATGAGTGTATGACATCGCCCCCACAAACGCATGTGCGGATATACACACATACATCCAGGTATATATATATATATATATATATATATATATATATGAACAGAAATAAATTTATTTCTGAAACGCGTGATAATGCTATAACTAGCGTTATCAGGATAAATTATTCATTTATTGCAGAAAAATACGCTACGTGTCAGCCATGAGACGAACTCACATCTCTGTGATTACGCGTCAAGTGTCTTATTAAACTAAACTGACCAGCAACGAATTCTTTTGCAATTTTAGAACTTATAAATTTAGCTTCATAAGACGCTTACGTTAAATTCAACTTTACGAAGAAAGTAAACAAACAAAGTTTGTTCTTTTTTTTTATTTTTAGAAGCGTTGAGATGTATTGTAAGAACAGAAATAAATTTATTTCTCAAACACTGGACAGTTTAGTTTAATGGTAAAACACTTGAGGCGTAATCACAGAGATGTGAGTTCGAGTCTCATGGCTGGCCAGTAGTGTATTTTTCTGCAATAAACGTACAATTTATCCTGATCACGCTATTTATTGTATTATCACGCGTTTGAGAAATAAATTTATTTCTGTTCTTACAATACATCTCAACGCTTCTAAAAAAAAAAAAAAAGAACAAACTTTGTTTGTTTACATTCATCGTAAATTTGAATTTAACGTCAGCGTCTTATGAAGCTAAATTTATAAGTTCTCAAATTGCAAAAGAATTCGTTGCTGGGCAGTTTAGCTTAATGGTAAAACACTTGGCGCGTAATCACAGAGATGTGAGTTCGAGTCTCATGGCTGGCCAGTAGCGTATGTTTCTGCAATAAATGTATAGTTTATCCTGATCTCGCTATTTATTGCATTATCACGCGTTTGAGAAATAAATTTATTTCTGTTCTTAATACATCTCGACGCTTCTAAAAAAAAAAAAGAACAAACTTTGTTTGTTTACTTTCATCGTAGAGTTGAATTTATATATATATATATATATATATATGTGTGTGTGTGTGTCTGTGTCTGTGTATAAAAGAGATCACTAAGTGGACTACTTATGTGCTAGAAGAAGATCACTTAAACATTCTCAAAGAAAATTCAACGAAACAAAAACAGGTTATATATATATATATGTGTATATATATATATATATATATATATTTATATACATATATATATATTTATATCTACACACGCACACACACATATATATATATACATATATGTATGTATTCATATACATATGCGTGTGTGTGCATGTGTGTGTACATATATATTTATATATTTACTTTTCTCTCTATATATATGTGTGTGTGCGTGTGTGTGTGTGTGTGTATGTATATATATATATATATGTTTATGTATGTATATTTATCAATGTCCGTACCTTCCGGTCTATTGTGCATTCCATTGTATATCCCTTCACCTCCCGGATATTGCCCTGACCCTGCCCTCGCTATCATATTAGCCTTTCAGCCTTTTATCACTAATACCATGACCCTGTCCGGAGGAAACCTCCACATATTCCACATTCGTGAGTTATTCTGTTTTTCAAAATATTACATCAATTAAGGACTCTTCTAAATCTTCCCCCGCTCGTTTTGTCTGTTTCCATTTTTAAGCTCATTAAAATATATATATGTGTGTGTGTGTGTGTGCGTGTGTGTGTATGTGCGCGCGTGTGCATGTGTGCGTGTGTGTGTATGTGTGTGTGCACGTGTGTTTGTGTGTGCACATATACCCGGACACAAATGCACACACAACACACTCTTATACGTATTCTTTTCATCAATATTCTTGTTCACCAGCTGACAGTTTTTTTCCTCAATTCCTTTGATATTTCTATACTTACCACTTGTGTGTGTGTGTATGTATGTGTTTGTTCGTTTGTGTATCCTTTGCTCTTCTGTTCTTCTTTAGGAAGTATCTTATCTTTAATTCTCATCTTTATGTAGATATGTATATCTTTGATATTTGTAATGAATTTATACCAGTTTATATCCCTTATGTAAATATTCAACAACCATTATTTTCATAATTCTCTTTATCGTACACCGTATTTGTTATAGCAGTTTACCTTTAAATTTATTTACTCATCTTTTACTTTTTTTCAGTCATTAGAGTCTGCTCATACAGTTAAACGCCTTGGCGTATTTTAGTCGAACTCTTCGTTTCCAGTCCTTATATTTTTTTAAAGCGTGATATTCTTCTACCGGCCCGTTCTACCGAATGACGAATATACAGTGACGTAAACACGTCGATACAAATTTTCAACAAATAGTGGGGATCAAACATCAAACACAGACATAGATCCAGAGATATAAGTAAATAAATAAATAAATATATATATATATATATATATATATATATATATATATATATCGTGTAGTATCGTTTATATTCCTCCCCTTGACTTTCATCTTTTATCTTCTTGCTGTAAGGCTTCACTCCGCACACGCCAGCTTAATTTAATTCGCCTTTAGTCGAAATACACCTGCTGTTCTTTGTATTTGCAATTGTGTAACATAGCTCGTTTTTTGTCGTCCTTCGTCTCGTATATACTCACATGCTTTCTTCCAAAGAATCTTGTGCTCGTAGCTTAGATTTTCTTAGGGCCAGCCAGATTGGAGCAGTCTCGAATGTAACAGGCCAAAACTGCAGGGATAAACTGGAACTCGACGAACGATAGAAGACTCCGAATGACCCGTCCCTGTTTTTTCCGGTCCTTCTATTGTATCGTCTAATTATCCGTATCTTTTGTTTTCGTCTGTTACATTCTTGTTTCAATTTTTCACACACACACGCACACACACACACACATACACACACACACCCACACACACATATATATATATGTATGTATATATATATATATATATATATATATATATATATATACATATATATATATATGCATATTTATACATACATATATGTATATATCTTTGTATATTTCTCTCTCTCTCTCACTCTCTCTCTCTCTCTCTCTCTCTCTCTCTCTATATATATATATATATATATATATATATATAGATGTATTGATGGATAGATACATAAATAGATGTAAAATCGAAGGATCAAGGTGTAGGAAGAAAGTCGGCATCTAGTATTCCTTTTGAAAACATATATGAAAAAAAAAATTCTAGGAACAATAGTGGTTTATCGGGGAGGAAGCTTGTGGGTTTTTTCTGTATATTATTATTACAATCTAAAAATCATTATTTTATATTTCAGTGTAGACAGCTAGGTTCACCATGTATGCAAATAAAAATCCAAGTGCTAAGGAATCAAGTAGAGAAAATCTGGGCTGCATATGTTTCGTAGCGAGTGAAACCTCGGGAGTTGTAAATATCCAAGCGATGTGTATACCGCAGGTGTCTCTTTATTCCAATGTATCTTGATTAAATGAATGTTATATTGTCGTTAGGACGCCCATGTTATAGAGAATTAATTAATAGCTATGAAACGCGTAGCCCGCATTTTATCTTCTCCACTGTATTCGTTAACTCCTGGGCATATATATATATATATATATATATATATATATATATATATATATATATATATGCCCAGGAGAAGATAAAATGCGGGCTACGCGTTTCATATATATATATATATATATATTTACGACAGGCTTTGTTCAGTTTCCGTCAACCTAATGCCTCTAAGAAGACTTTAATCTACCCTCCGCTTGAATCGATGATACTTGCCCAAAAATGGCCTCCCGTGGCTCAGAGTCAGGAAATAAATGGTTGAGAAACAACACCACCACAAAGTAAAGCACTTTCCTTTCAATGCGACTTGCCTGTATAAAACATATTCAATTTTCTCTATATAAATATGCTGAACTTAACCGTCTTTCTTGTAGGTATTTCAAATTTTGTACTTTTCTTGTATCCATATAGTACTCTCATTAAAAATGGGTAAGTGTCCTAATTAAATTTGTCGGGATGGAATCTGGTGTATGTTTTTCCGCGTTTAAGTTTTCTCTATTAAATAACAATCACTTCATCCCGGGAAACTTTTTTTCATCTTCATTTGTCATTAATTTTGGGATCAAGAGCGGATGTCTTCTGTCTGATTATTCTTTCAATTTCTAGGCAGGAAATTGTTAGACAGTTTAACGAATCGGCGAAAATAATTCTGGCTCTTTTACGTTTTGTGTACCAATTCAAAAGAGGTCAAACTCACTTATTCATTATTACCGTATCACTGTTTTGGCGCTAAAATTAGAAACCAAATTATAAATACTTGTCTACGATTATAAAAAAAATGTGTTTGTGCCTTCCATATTTTTTATTGTATGTAATAAACATTATCCAATATATGTTACTCTTCATTTATCTTTACCACTACTAGTAATACCGTATATTGCATCCTTTCATTTGTATGGTTGTCTATTTGAGTATCTCTTCAAATTATCCCAGTGGTTTTCTTAAGTTGAGTACATATGGGAATTATGGAATTATAATTGGAGATTTTTTCGCCAGAGAATGAATTAAGGGAAAATGAAAGCTTTTATAACCATTGCATGCCTAAAAATTCAGTTATTAGTTAGATGATTAGTCAGTTTGTTATTGCTGTTGTTTATCTGTACATCAGTTTTGAATTGGCAGGCATGCCATCAAAAACATTCCAAAAGTAACAATGCCATATTTTTCAGGTATTAGAAAAAATAATATTGTCATGAGATGTCTCCTAAATGTGATATATGGTAAATTAAAGTGATCTTGTCATGCGAAAGAAGTAAAAATATTGAGAATTCTCATAGCTACGAATAAACTAAATGTATGACCCTGCACAACTTTTCTTTTTGTCGTGACCTTTTAGAAAATTTCTATTCTTATATCACAACACTTATCTAGAAATATTTTCCCATGAAAAATAATATTGATAATATTTAAGAGTTGTGTAAATAGAAAAATAAACACGCAAAAATTTCTCAATGTATCATATTTTTTGTAGCGGTTTGAATGCAAATTTAACAGTCTTTTCTAAACATTAATTTGTGGTATGATTCAGGCAGTAAACACCCAGTCAACCTAGTTGACCTCTTAGTTTGAAATAATTGTTTAAAATAGTTAAAAATATTATGTGAATTGTATTATTTAGAGCAATGCATATACTTCAATAGTATCAGCTGCATAGGAAATGCCTGATCAAATGACTCCGTCTCTTAAAAGCTTATTGAAATAATCCCTGTAAGCAGTTCAATCACTTTCAATAGTGTTGGCTGTTATTTGGAAATTATGGTGTAGTTGTAATTTCCTGTTTTATAACTACATCTATTTTGTGAAATACCTCATAAATATAAATACACACATACATACATGCACACATGTGCGTGTGTGTGTGTGTGTGTGTGTGTGTGTGTGTGTGTGTGTGTGTGTGTGTGCACGCGTGCATATATACACTGAACTGCAAAGAAACGCGATTTTTATCAAACGTCATTTTATGTGGGAAATTCTTAAAATTTATTTCGGGGATGTACGTGTATATATATATATATATCAAAACATGCTGGTTTATGGCTGAGACCCAAATTGCAGGTAACCTTTCAAATTTCCCTGAAAGGAGATGCCAGAACGCAGCTGCGTTGAATGCCGTGAGTGGCAGTCGCAAACAATTGTCATGAATAGCGAAACGCAGGTGCTGGTGGGGGATATGTTTATAAAAATGAACTTGAACCGCACTCCTGGAATTCGTAAGTTGGACGCCGTGGACGTTTGACGTATTTCGTTTACTACAATTGTTAAAATGACGTTGAACTCTGAATTACTGGTTGGTGTTATTGTTAAAAAGAATTTGCTTCTCCTACGTTGCCGCAGATAGTTGACGTTCTCCTCCAACATTGAAGGGCGAAACCTACATTTGTATTATTTTGATTAATTTCAAAATGAACAATTCCTCAACAGAGGAGGTTGATAAACTGACCAGGTTTCTGTTGAACACTAAAGGAAGCGGAAATGAGGAGGGAGACAAGGCTAATGAGATTGAAATGCAATTAAACCAAAAGGAAACTGAAATGAAACTGAACTGTAACAATGTTGAACCAATGAGGAAACAAGGCAGAAAGTCAAACAAGGTCAAATCAAATTGGAAACCAAGCAACAGAAACAAACGGGAAAAAACAATTAACTTCACCACTGCTACCAGCGTGGTGAAGGAAAACGTGTGCTTGAAAGCAGAAAGGCAGAAAAGTTGCTCAAAAAGGAGGGGCATGAAGTGAAAATAACCCCTCCTGGCGAGATAATTCAAAATGCAGCAAGAAAAGCAGTGATTTACAAAATTGCAATTAAAAATACCAACAAAATCGACTTGGCTTCAAAAGAAACCGTAGAGAAGTGCCTCTACCCCATCTGGCAAGACGTAACATACCTTCCTGAGGGAAGAGGTACGATGCAGGAGTTTTGGAAGAGATTCTTGATACAATTGCGGTGAGAGAGGAGACGAATTTGAGAGTGATGGTGGAGGGCAGGAAATCCTGATGCTACAAATGTGGCCAAAATGCTATATTAGAATGTAGTGTCCTCGCTAAAGGAAACAACAGCACTCTCGCTAAAGGAGAAACTAACTGCACCTCCACTGCCGGTAAGTCCAAAATAATAGAACACGGAGGACAAATCCAGAAAAGAGAGACTGTTTTTTTAAAAATAAGTTCATAGTTTGCACTCATTAGTTATGACTCGATTGTCAGCAGCGCAGAGAGGGCAAGCTATTGGCCGATTGCAAGCAGAGACGCGTACCCTGGATGTTGCGAAATCTTCCAATGTCTATGTCAGCGCCATCTATCGCTGGAACAGCGATACAACACCACCAACATCACTGCCCTCAGGCAACCACGCCCAGGAAGGACCGCTTCATCCATCTGCAACACGTGATCGCTTCAGACCGGCCAGCGTGATAGCTCGTGAGACCATTAGTACTAGATAGCAACACATCAGCGACGACGCAGAACGACGTCGATTAGCCGCCGACAACCTCGTTGCTGTCATTTTGCTCGAGGACCTGTTGTCACCTCCCACTACCGCCAGGCACGACTACAGTGGGCTACACAACACCGACATTGGCGGCATCAACAATGGAGGTCGATAGTTTTCTCTGACGAGAGGCGGTACTGCGTCTGAACTTCGGAATGCAGAGTGAGACTGTGTCGTAAGACGGCTGAACACTGCAGAGACGCATATATGATGGAGAGAGTGGTGTGGGGTTGATATATATATGTTTCGCTACATAAATCGAGTTTTTTAAAGCACCAGAATGTAAGACGTTTGATCGGGGGAAAAGCGAAATAGATGGATGGTAGAAATATTTTAATGACAATGTGCATAGTTGTCGATATTCGGCTTTTCGGCTTATGTATACACATATATAATGTATGTGTGTGTACGTGTGTGTGCGTGCGCGCGCTCACGTGTGAAGACGAAATATATGGTCTTGGGTTTAGTACTATTGCGCGGCACACATTGGACAAGCGTCTTCTTCCATATCCTCAAACCTTTCGATAGAATTTGGTAGACATTCATAAAATTAAGCCCATATTATATATATATATATATATATATATATATATATATATATATATTAATGCGACCACCGAAAATACAAATTAGTTTTATATCTCTATATCCCGAGCTGGGTTTTGAAACCGTACTCTGGTTGTTGGTGACAATGGCATTTCCTTTGTCTTGACAACAACCACAGCTATTTTTAGCGTAGGAATGATCGTTGCCCCTTTTCGGTCAGCGAAAGTTCAGAAAAGCAGGATAAGAATCGTACTGAACTGACCCAGCTTTTGGAGGGGGTAAGGTAGCACGATTGAGCTACGGTATTTTGTGATAAATACGAGAACAGGGATTGAAGCGGCGCAGTTGGCCGGAGGATTTGGCGGCAGTCAAGTGGTAGCAGTCAGCCAAAGCAGTTGGGGACAACAGTTTGCCCGAGGAATTGGTAGCAGTCGAGTTGGATGAAGTGAAGATGAAGAATGATAAGTCTGACAGAGAGAAAGCTATAATCAGCAGAAATGCATAGAGTCTGAGAGAGAGAGGGACAGAGAGATGGGATTCTGGCAGCCAAAAGAGATAGCAGTAATCAGTTGTTTATCTCTTGGATTATAGTGTTTGTGAAAGAAAGGAAGTTATTACAGCAAAAGTTTGTCTAAATATTCTTCCAAGAAAATGTATTTGTTGTTATGATGTATAAAGAAAAAGAACTGTTAACTGTGATGTAACTGAAAAAAAAAGAAAGAAAAGAAAGAACTTTTAAAGGACTCGATGTACGAACTCTTGTTTATGTAACGATTGTAAACCCTTGATTATGTTGCATGCGCCATTATATGCTATTGAATTGTTATGTAATATATTGATGATGTTTTGATCATGTAAAAAGAAAGGGTTAGTTCCGCTACCCAACGTATGGTCTCCGTGTTGTTTCTTCCTCCCCTCCTTTTGCCTGTGTTGTTCTTCGCTGCGTGCTCCGGCCGGGGCTTATTGGTGGCCGTTACGGTGGTACCGTCTCACCGAGCGTTCGACGTTCGCGCGCGCGCGAGTTCTCTCTTCGTTAAGGGGTGCTTCGCGTGCGGGCGTTCGTAACAATATATATATATATATATATATATATATATATATATATATAAATATGTATATATATATATATATATATATATGTGTGTGTGTGTGTGTAAATACATTTTTGGTATAGAAACAGACAAAGAGAGAGAGACTTATGTGTGTCTGAGCTTGTGCCTCGACAGCCGGTTTTGTTTTATATCCGCCCTCTCAACAGTTCTGCAAAAGTGAGTGTAAGTACAATGCTTAAAAGTAAGGATTAGTGGTCATTGAATGTTGGGCCCGAGCATCGCCGCACTCAAATGCCTGAAACAAGTAAACGATAAAAGATATATACTCACACAGAACGACATATGTTTTTTGTGCAGGTATGTATTTCTTCGTGTATATATTAAAATACAGTTTTATGCCATACTATATTATTTCATATTTCGTTGGTGTAGACGACGGCCAGCTCGTTATATTTTCAGTTATAGGATGAATGTGTCCAACGCTCTGGAAATTCTAAAAAGCATGTAATTTCAACGAAATCTGCTGAGTGCTGGTCCCTTTTTCTCATTCAATCTGACACACACACGCACACGCACTCACGCACGCACACACGCACATACACACACATACACACACATGCCCACACATACACTCACAAGCGCACACACACACAAACACATATATAAAGATGTGCATAAGTTCTCAGTGTTTCTAGATCACTGAATCTTTCTAGAAAAATCGTCGGGAACTATTCAAATACAAAGATAGCACGAATGCTTATTTGATAAATACAGAGTAAGCTCTCTTATATTTATCGTATAACATGAAATAATTTTCTTTTACCACCGAGTGAAAACTGCATTTTATGTGATGGAAATGAAATGGTTACTTGACATAAATATTTTCGTGCCAGCGTTTATGCTCTTTAGTAAACGGTTCATTTCCTTCTCTGTGGTCACCAACGTATAATGGTTCCGAGGATTAATCCTGTATATTCCGTATGTTCATCTTCCCAAAACAATATAATGTTCTAGTATTAGCCATATTTAAAGAACTATCATTTTGTTAATGTTTTATTAAGACAGATCAAGCGATAGACTCTTTACTTAAATATAATTTGTACAGTGACCTATGACCACCACTCTCTTCACATTCGCATCCAAGAATTTTGAAATGTTCAGTCTCTAAGTTTTCTAAACATCCATGCATTCACAGATAATTCATTTAACAACTCATTTCTACAGCAGGAATTTAAATCGAGCATAATCATTATAATTAGTGGTGAATGTCTTTGGGGATGACGTATCTCTACCGCACCCAAACCAAGTTCATTACAATATATTGTGTTCAGTAAAACAACCTTACCTCAAATGATATTCAGTGGAGAATATAAGCTTTCGCCTAAACAATCAATGTCATTTTAAGGGAAAATATACACGCTGGATAATGGAGCCCTTGATACAATACGCCTGAAATCAAATGAGATGTTCACGCTAGGATCAAGTTTGATCATAGACCTGATTCGTCAATATTGCCCTTGGTTGAAGATAAACAACAACTATATAATATTCAGTATGTCATGAGCGTCTCAAAATCTCATTTACCTCATTTTTCCCTCAATACATGTGGAGCCAATTTGACCACGCATTAAGCAATAATTACTTGGTTTATGGTGAAGGCAGAAAAGGGCGGAATGCATGCTTTGGGTTAGAATGATGGGGAATGTTAATTAAGTGATGGGAGTCAGGATTTTCAGAATGCAACATTGGGACAGGGCTTGGAAGAGAAGATTGATTGACGTGTAATTAGTGAGGGAGATTTTTATGAGAGATGCAGAAGAAATCGCATTCTTAGAAGGAGCGGCATTGCGGATAATAATGATGAAGTACTGACTGGGGACACAGTCATAGAAAAAGAAATTAAGATAAATGTTTAAAAGAAATATAAAAAAATAATATCAATAGACGTTTTACATATATTGTTTCAGTTTTGTGTTCTTAATCTTTTAGTTGTTTAGTTGTATTTCTTATTCTGTGTTTATACTCAATTTTAATTATAGATTAAATAATAAAGTAAAATACAAATAAATAAAAGCAAAAAGATGCAAGTTATTGACAGCCAGAAGCATACAAAGGTAAATACACAAACACACAAAAATATACACGGAAATATACATGCACACAAAAAGTTACAGTTCTATATACATTTATGTATGTATATATATATATATATATATATATATATATATATATATATATATATATATATATATATATATATATAATGTATAGGTAAAGTAAATGTTAGACGTAATACTTGATAATTGTAAGCACCTGTGTATGCCAGCTTGTGGTCGGGATGAATGAATAAATTGGAAATATATATATATATATATATATATATATATATATATGCGAGTAGAAATAAATACAAAAAAGGGTTTTTTTATGATTGTGTATAGAGAAATATATTATTTTGTTTAAAAGAGTTCCAACACTGTCTGTTTTTTTATGTTTTATTTATATTCCTGCAAAACCAATGTGGGATATAGAATATGGAATATACAATATATAATATAATATACAATATATAATATAGAATAAAAATGGATGGTACTATGAAATAAAGTATTGAATGTCTTATTGAATATATGGAATATGTCTTATTGAATAGTTGAAATATTGAGTGTTCAATATAAAGGATTAAATATATATATATATATATATATATATATATATATATATATATATATATATATATATATATATATATATATATATATATATATATATATATATATATATTTAATCCTTTATATTGAACACTCAATATATATATATATATATATATATATATATATATATATATATATATATATATATATATATATATATATATTTAATCCTTTATATTGAACACTCAATATTTCAATTATTCAATAAGACATATTCCATATATTCAATAAGACGTTCAATACTTTATTTCATAGTACCATTCATTTTTATTCTATATTATATATTGTATATTATATTATATATTGTATATTCCATATTCTATATCCCACATTGGTTTTGCAGGAATATAAATAAAACATAAAAAAACAGACAGTGTTGGAACTCTTTTAAACAAAATAATATATTTCTCTATACACAATCATACAAAACCCCCTTTTTTGTATTTATTTTTACTCGCATATATATATATATATATAGATAGATAGATTGATGGATTGATATGTATATTCTTTCTCACTCGCGCGCACAAACACATAGATATGCTTCATCAATGTTGCCCTTGATTGAAGCTAAACAACAATATAAAATTCGGCATGCGCGCGCACGCACACCTCTCTCTCTCTATATATATAAACAATATATGAGTATATGCATATATATGTACGTGTATGTATGTACCTTCATCTACATGTACATATAGATACATAACTGGGTACATGACGTGGCAAAAGAACATGGACAAAATGGTAAACAAGGTGCAACAAACAAGCAGGCCACATAGAAACATCCCCTTCATCAGCTGCCACCATTAAGACTCCGGCGTTTCGAAGAATTAAGGCAGTACGCATCGTTAAAATGGTTCTTCCCACGAACACAAATTAAATTGTTTTCGTGGAGGGTAGTGGCGGACGGAAAACAAGACAGGAAAACGAAACGGTGAAATAAACAAACAAAAAGGCTGCACAGCCAGACGTGAAGTGTGTATGTCGTGAACGCTGTGAAGCACGTACAGGAGGGGCAAAGAAGTACGTGCGAGCTTGGTGATTCCAAGAACGAAAATAAATAGCAGCCGGACAAACGTGACCAAGGCTGTGTGAGGAAAAAGAGTAGCGGAGCGAAAAGAAGGGGAAGAAGTAGGATAAAAGTGAGCAACGAGAGGTAGAGAGAGATAGAGAGAGAGAGAGAGAGAGAGCGATAGAGAGAGAAAGAGAGAAAGAGAGAGGTAGAGAGAGAGAGAGAAAGAAAGTGTTAGATAGATAAATATCTGTCTACATGAATTTACGTATGCAGATAAATATATATGTCCCTATCTATCTATTTATCTATGTATCTGTCTATCTATCTGTGAGTGTGTGTGTGTGTGTGTGTATGTGTGTGTGTGTGTGTGTGTGTGTGTGTGTGTGTGTGTATTATTTATTTATTTAAAGGGTGCTATAAATGTTTCAATGGTCTACTAGTAGTTTCATATGTTGAGAAAGTTCAAACATAATCTTCAGGAGCAAACCAGACGTCATAACGAACTAAAAAGTAGAAGAAAAGCGAAAAAACTTAGAAGGCAGAAAATAGAAAACACGGGAAGTAAACAACGAAAATTCGAAAATTCGGATAACGAAAACACAAAACTAAAACGTAAAAAATAAAAAAAAGTAAGAAGGTAAAAGATCCTCCTCAGACCTTAAATGATAAGGCTGCAAAAATCAAGTCAGTTACGAAAAGGTGGAGTTTTTCATTTCTTCAAAATATATTGATACATATGCATGCAACCATCTCAACAGGATCTCTGCTTTTTCAACCAAACAAAGCCTAAGTTTGTTCGATCCATTCATATAAAGTATGGATTTCTGAATTAATATCCATTTAATCACATGCGGTGTTTCGTTATAGTAGCTCTAATTTTGTCCTTAAGTCGGAATGAGGCTATCTGTTTGGTCTTCTTAGTTTTTTCTATTATTCAGCTGTTTTTAATCCGTTATACGTGGTTTGCGCCTGAATAATATATTTGAGTTTCCTCAACATATTAAACTATTAGTAGCGCTTTAATACATGTATTGTGCCCTTTAAATAAACAATATTTATCTCTTACCAAATGGAGTACATTTTTGTGGAATTTATTATCACGGAACAGTGTATTATATATATGTGTGTTTGCTTGCCTGCGTATGTGTATGTGTGTCTTTATGTAAAATACGAGGTGTCTTCGTCAAGGTGACTCAAGCCAATAGGTATGCGCTCAGAGTGCTCAAATTGGTACGTTATAAAAATTCCAGTTTGAACTGTAGTCAAAGATGTGATTTTGTGACTGCCATTCTAAAGCGGCTAGAAGTGTGTTCCACTTGAGTCGGTACGTATAGATTAAAGTAGCAAAGAAAGCGCAAACAGTTTGGCAAAACTGTTGAGGACGTTTAATTTTAGTGTTTCTAGAAAATCTCAGCGACTGGAACATCGCACCAAGCGATGATTCCATAGACTGACTATTCCGACATCGCAGGGAAATAGTTTAAACTCATCTAACAGTGGACGAATATTACTCATCCATGGAGGTAATTTTTTCTCGTTATGGATTACTATAAAGCCATTGTCTCTGGTCATGGATTTACCCAATGAATACTCATTTTAATTGGATCTAATAGTAGTTCTCCTCCGTTTCTAGACATAATGAACCACAATAACTACCATAGATGAGGAATTTTCTTCCATTGTTACTTAAGTTTAACATATCTCCTTGTGATAACATGCCAGACTGTTTGACTTTTATTTTCTGCTTTAATGTGTCTATCTGTTTCTCTGTCTATCTCTATCTGTCTCTATCTTTCTCTCTATCTCTTTTACCCCTCTCTCTCTTTTACCCCTCTCTCTCTTTTACCCCTCTCTCTTCATCTCTCTCTCTCTCCCTATGTTTATATATATATATATATATATATATATATATATAGTAATGTTTATACGTCAACAGAACGTGACAGGTCTATAAAGGACGATGCTATTGTTGTTATAGCCTCAAGAAAACACCTTTTCCAGCTGGCTATTGACACACAGTTTGTATCCGTATAACATTCGCAAGTGAGGTCATCGCTCCCATCTCTAGCCTTACGTGATACTCGCACACCTGGGTTTTTAGGTGATTACATGTCCTCGTGTGATAATTACAGGCTAGTGACAAAAGTTTTCCCCAGCTACAAATGCTATATATTTTTTAAGCGACTGCATATTTCACACTCAGAGATTTGAAACATGTTGTTTTCTCTATACAAGATCAGCGACTGCGGCTGTGCGTCACTTTAAAATATATAGTATTTGCAAGTGGAGAAAGCTTTTGTCACTAGCCTGTGATTATCTCACACTGAGGACAGGTAACCCCCAGAAGGCAGAGTCTGTGAGTATCACTTAAAGCTAGAGGTGGGAACGACGACCTCCCTTCCGAATGTTATGTGGACACAAACTGTGTGTCGATAGGCAGCTGGAAAAGATATTTTCGTGGCGCTAAAATGTGGCAACATCGTCCTGTGTAGGACTGCCACATTGTTATGGCTATAGCCATAACATCGTCCTTCATAGGACTGCCACGTTATGCTGGCATATAAATATTATTGTTTTATTTTGTACTGTTACTGCATATGTCTCACTCAGAGATTTAAAACAAGTTCTCTCCCTCTCCCTCTATCTCTTTCTCTCCCTTTCTCCTCCATCTCTATCTCTCTCTATATAAGTAAATAAGAGAGCGAGTGGCTGTTTGGTAAGTAACTTGTTTTCTAACCACATGGTTCCGGGTTTATTCCCAGTGCGTGGCAATTTGGGCAAGTGCATTCTACTATAGCCTCGGGCCGACCAAAGCCTTGTGAGTGGATTTAGTAGACGGAAACTGAAAGAGGTTCGTCGTATACATGTATATATGTATATATATATATATATGTGTGTGTGTGTGTGTGTATGTGTGTGTGAGTGTATGTTTACGTGTCTGTGTTTGTCCCCATCCAACATCGCTTGACAACCGGTGGTGGTGTGTTTACGTCCCCGTAACTTAGAGGTTCGGCAAAAGAAACCGATAGAATTAGTACTAGGCTTACAAAGAATAAATCCTGGGGTCGATTTGCTCGACTAAAGGCAGTGCTCTAGCATGGCCAGAGTCAAAATGACTGAAACAAGTAAAAGAGCAAATGAGTGGCGTGTGAATACCAGCCGTACAGGCAAATTAATAAAATATACATATACATATAAGACGTGCTTATATAAACATATATATATATGTATATAAAGTGTAGTATATTGCCACTTAAGTGTGGCTGACCCCTAGGGGTGGATGTTACTGTTGCTTTTAGCCCCAGGAGGACATCTCCTCCAGCTGGCTTATCGACACACGACTGTGTCCTGTTTGCCAAGGGAAGTTATCCCTCTCACCTCGATCAGCAGCACGAACGTATCCGGATTTCAGGGTTATTTCCCTTCGTCGTTATTTCCCCTGCTGATCGAGGTGAGAGGGATAACTTCCCTTGGCAAACAGGACACAGTCGTGTGTCGATAAGCCAGCTGGAGGAGATGTCCTCCTGGGGCTAAAAGCAACAGTAACATCCACCCCTAGGGGTCAGCCACACTTAAGTGGCAATATACTACACTTTATCGTGCAGTTACTGTTAATACTTCATTTAGAGAATTAACATTGCTTGTTTTCACCTTTTCAATATCAGTGAAGAATTTCACTGGAAAAGAAGATATAAATTTGCCAGGTGTTTGTCTCTCTCACCAAGGTCATCAGCTGTCGAACGCCGACGAAGGGAAATAACCCTGAAATCCGGATACGTTCGTGCTGCTGATCGAGGTGAGAGGGATAACTTCCCTTGGCAAACAGGACACAGTCGTGTGTCGATAAGCCAGCTGGAGGAGATGTCCTCCTGGGGCTAAAAGCAACAGTAACATCCACCCCTAGGGGTCAGCCACACTTAAGTGGCAATATACTACACTTTATCGTGCAGTTACTGTTAATACTTCATTTAGAGAATTAACATTGCTTGTTTTCACCTTTTCAATATCAGTGAAGAATTTCACGGGAAAAGAAGATATAAATTTGCCAGGTTTTTGTCTCTCTCACCAAGGTCATCAGCTGTCGAACGCCGACGAAGGGAAATAACCCTGAAATCCGGATACGTTCGTGCTGCTGATCGAGGTGAGAGGGATAACTTCCCTTGGCAAACAGGACACAGTCGTGTGTCGATAAGCCAGCTGGAGGAGATGTCCTCCTGGGGCTAAAAGCAACAGTAACATCCACCCCTAGGGGTCAGCAACACTTAAGTGGCAATATACTATACTTTATCGTGAAGTTACTGTTAATACTTCATTTAGAGAATTAACATTGCTTGTTTTCACCTTTTCAATATCAGTGAAGAATTTCACTGGAAAAGAAGATATAAATTTGCCAGGTTTTTGTCTCTCTCACCAAGGTCATCAGCTGTCGAACGCCGACGAAGGGAAATAACCCTGAAATCCGGATACGTTCGTGCTGCTGATCGGGGTGAGAGGGATAACTTCCCTTGGCAAACAGGACACAGTCGTGTGTCGATAACCCAGCTGGAGGAGATGTCCTCCTGGGGCTAAAAGCAACAGTAACATCCACCCCTAGGCGTCAGCCACACTTAAGTGGCAATATACTACACTTTATCGTGCAGTTACTGTTAATACTTCATTTAGAGAATTAACATTGCTTGTTTTCACCTTTTCAATATCAGTGAAGAATTTCACTGGAAAAGAAGATATAAATTTGCCAGGTTTTTGTCTCTCTCACCAAGGTCATCAGCTGTCGAACGCCGACGAAGGGAAATAACCCTGAAATCCGGATACGTTCGTGCTGCTGATCGAGGTGAGAGGGATAACTTCCCTTGGCAAACAGGACACAGTCGTGTGTCGATAAGCCAGCTGGAGGAGATGTCCTCCTGGGGCTAAAAGCAACAGTAACATCCACCCCTAGGGGTCAGCCACACTTAAGTGGCAATATACTACACTTTATCGTGCAGTTACTGTTAATACTTCATTTAGAGAATTAACATTATATGTATATATATATATATATATATATATATATATATATATATATATATATATATATATACATACTGATGTTCATAAATTGAATATATAATTTAATTAACATCAATCTATCATCCTCAGTATATAAATATAAATTTAAATAATTATGTTCTCTAGCCAGCAACATATACTGCAGTGAATAATCCTCTGCAGAACTATTTCCGGAATTTAGCGCGCCAGAGCTGAGGCATTTGAAAATCACCTACTATAATCGGTAGAACTATACACACGTCAAATTTTATGAAGACATTTCGTGTATAGAGATAATGTTAACACGATATGAAATATGTCTTAGTATATTTAACATTTACACTATGTATATACATATGTATATATACGCAAATTATATTGAATTTAGAACGATTAAACTGACGACCGCGGACGTTTTTACGTAAGTAAAAAAGTTTCACAGTATATAATATGTCAATATATATATATATATATACATATATATATATATATATATATATATATATATATATATATATATATATGTATATAAAAATCAAAATAAGCATCACGGATTTCAAAGATGATTGCAGTACGCACGTTTCATACTACTCCATTTATTTAAGTAATGCG
Organism: Octopus bimaculoides; assembly: GCF_046866305.1. Classification (NCBI taxonomy): domain Eukaryota; kingdom Metazoa; phylum Mollusca; class Cephalopoda; order Octopoda; family Octopodidae; genus Octopus; species Octopus bimaculoides. The sequence goes on along the minus strand of NC_142932.1, from coordinate 59,567,049 downwards.
AGCATTACAATAAAAATGCAATATGTAGAGCAATCTTCAGCTGCAGGAAAATGCAGAAAATCACAGTAGAATAGACATATTATAATTGTGGCAACGTTTCAAATCCAAGTGGGAGGAAGAATACATAAAAATCCATCTTGACATAGCTAAGTCTATCAGGCTAGTAATTGGTTCTAGGCAAAAATTCTAAACTGTCTCTGATTTTATTGTCTCTTATCTAGTAGTAATAGTATGAGGGACAATCACTTCTAAGGAAAGGGAAGGTGTAAGCATTATGCATGGACAAGGCTATAAAATATATGGTTATAAAGGATTCTCTGGTCAGAGTGGCAAACACTCTTATAGGTTGGGGTATTTTACTACTATCAAAATGTTGAGTAATTAAACCCTAGGTATATAGGTCAAAACAGGGCTTTTCCTTTAGTCTAAATAGAGCATCAGTATTGTTTTACAGATATCAATATTAGTTTAACCAATATTTTAACAGTAAGAGGTATGCTAATAAAATAAAAAGCATGAAGCAATGTTAGTATTGAATTCAGAGGCTAAAGATAAGGTGTAAAGTCTAAGGATATTAAGTATATTGGGTTCATGAAAATAATTTTGAATTATTTAAAAAAATTATATTAAAATTTTAGCTGATATATATAATAATACTATTTAGAAGACACATAAAATTTAAGCTTTATTTTTATAAGGTGAAGAAAAATTAGTATAGGATTTATATTAGTTTATGGGTTTACTAAGGTTTAAGGGACAGAAAAAGAAAAAGGATATTAGGAATTAACAAGGACATCCAATACAGGAACCTGATGATTGATTAAAAGTTTCATTAGTCATGGATTTGTTTCAAGATTACCATGGGCTAATTAAAAACTATTAATTGAATAAGGACTAGATTAATTTTTGGCATAAGGATTAGATTTATTTAAGAAACAATACAAAATAAACAAGACACTTATTTTAATTTTTTGATCACCTAGTTTTTTGGAAGGGTTTTTGTATAATACCATACCATGCTATATTCGCTAAGAATAGAAATCACAAATACTTCATGCCACAGAATAGTCATAAAATAAATACAGGCATAGTAGCAAAAATAGTAGTGAACTATAAAATTGTCTTACCTCTGCTAAGTTCAGCCAAAGTAATTTGGGTCAATTTTGATACTTAGGGTTCGAATTTAGCGCCAGACGGTACCTAGTTCTGCGCGGTCAAAATTTACCAGGTAACGACTACAATATATGCGTTCCACTACACGCAAGCTTGGGCATGTGTCTTCTACTATAACATCTGGCAGACCAAAGCCTTGTTAGTGGATTTGATAGAAAGAAATTAAAAGATGTACGGCTTGTGTATATACGAATGTGTGTGTGAATGCGTACGTTTGTGTGTTCATATCCCGTGTCTGAGCAGATCGGTATATGTCACCGATAAAGGCGTAAAAAGTATGTACTGGAATCAATTCAATCAACAAAGTATTTTCGAAGGTGGTACCCCAGCAGTGAGGGGAGTCTTAATACGGAAGTAAGTAAAGCAAAAGATAAAACATACATATGCATATATGTACATCTATGTAGACCTTTATTGTATGAAATCTGCGTGCATATGTATCCAAACCAACCAAACTTTTCCATTCTATGAGAGATAATGTTTACACGATATGAAATATATCTTAGTATATTTGCACTAAATATATACATATGTATATAAGCGCATGAACACACAAACACATACACACACACACACACACACACACACACACTCACAAAAAAATATATATATGTGCATGTGTATACATATATATATATACATACATATATATATATATATATATATATATATATATATATATATATATATATATATATATATATATATATATATATATATATATATATATATATATATATAATATATATATATATATATATATATATATATATATATATATATATATATATATACTTTATTTAAAAGCAGCAGACATAACAAAAGATTGTTACTCTGAGTTTCACGTTCCCGTTCAACGGGAACGTGAAACTCAGAGTAACAGTCTTTTGTTATATTTCTGCTGCTTTTAAATAAAGCATATTACTCTACCTCTGGTATTTGAGTACTCTTTTTTGCACCTTGTTGCACATTTCATGTGCTTACTCCGGTATATATATATATATATATATATATATATATATATATATATATATATATATATATATATATATATATATATATATATATATATATAATTATTGTGATTTATTCAATAAGTGGAAAGTGATAGGCGATATATTCTGTTATATGTGAGTACTAGTTGAGCTAATATTTGTTAATGGATGTTTCTGCATATTTAGGCATTTGTAATACCTATTATATTTACATATGGACCATGTATTCATCAGAAAAATATACTCTTTTACTTGTTTCAGTCATTTGACTGTGGCCATGCTGGAGCACCGCCTTTCATTCGAGCAAATCGCCTACAGGACTTATTCTTTGTAAGCCTAGTACTTATTCTATCGGTTTCTTTTGCCGAACTGCTAGGTTACGGGTACGCAAACACACCAGTATCGGTTGTCAAGCGATGTTCGGGGGACAAACACAAACACACAAACATACATCCCCCCCCCATATATATATATATATATATATATATATATATATATATATATATATATATATATATATATATATATATATATATGACAGGCTTCTTTCAGTTTCTGTCTACCAAATCCACTCAAAAAGCTTCGGTTGGTCCGAGGCTATAGCAGATGTCACTTGCCCAAGGTGCCACACAGTGGGACTGAACCCGGATCCATGTGGTTCGTAAGCGTCTACCTGTTAAATGATACGGGAATGTTTCTGTCAACATATTTTCTCTGAGAAGGTAGCAAGTTATCGGGGGAAACATCCATCTGATGACTCCATCCTCTTTTTCTGCACAATAGAACTATAGTTGGCGTCCATTTAAATTTTACATACTTCACCTACGATCAAAAGATATAGCCTATTCATACACACACACACACACACACACGCACACACACACACACACAAACACACACACACACACGCACGCACACACAGATATACATACATACATCCTTACATACATTTTCATACATACATGTATGTATAGATACATGTATATTTAACTATGCGTTTGTGCGTGTGCATGTGTGTGCGTGTGTGTGTGTGTGTGTGCGTGTGCGTGTGTGCGTGTGTGTGTGTATGTGTGTGTGATTCCGAGCGCTCACATCGGCTTGCTTTGAATGTATAAGCTTTTCCGGCATCCGACAGCCTGTACACACGTGCTTACGAGGCCGCTGAGATTGTTGAGTTAATGGTTGTCTTCTACTGTCAATAGGAAAACCAGAAAACAGAAAAAAAGAAAGGAAGCATATATTTTTCTGTTCTTGCTATTTGGAGAGGCTGTTTTGAAAATGTACAGAAGGGAGTTGTTATTTATGTGAGAGACACGTGGGGAGAAGCGTTCAGTTATTAGAGATTACCATCGTTTAGTTGATCTAACTCCAGCGAACATCGTAATGCAAAGCATATTTGAGAAGTTTGAAAATGATAGAGAAATGCCACAATATGTCTGGGGACCGGATTGTAATGTGTTTCTGTGCGACTTTATGCGAATCATCTAAGGCCATTATTACTTTCTTTCTTTGAAGTATTTTTTTTAATGACTGAATATGTAGAAATCATGAAGTCAGCTGTTGAAATATTAAGCAAGGTGTCCTATTGGATATTGATAAGTTTAAGTTGTTGCCTGTGGGTAAGGTATTTAAAGGATCTGAACAATTCAGACAGTTTTATGAGGAAATTTTGATAAGTTAAATATTGGCACTCGCGAGTGGATATCCTCAGTGATGGCGAGGTCGAGCACTTCTTTCATTAATGCGGATTCTGTAAGCATGTAGTCATATACTAGTATGGGACACATATGAGCAGAATACGTTCTGGTGCTACTGAAAAAGCAGGTTTGGTATGAGATATTTTGATGAAGCTTTTGAAATTTTAATTCATGTAGACAATGCAGAGCTTCAAATGGACTGGAAGTGCGTGGCTGTATGATGAGAACTCAGTATGACTATTTTGGATAAATCGACATAAGTGTTGATGTTGACGGTCAGTTAAAGATAGGGCCTCGATGTGAAAAAGAGATCAACTCTAGACATGCACTACCAACGATCCTAAAATTGTAGATATCCGGGCAGCTATCCTTTGAACAATAGGTACTTGGAAAAAGAATCAGTGTACCAGGCTTGCATTACGGATTTCAACGGAACAACAAAAAACTTACATTATTGCGAACACTTCAAACATGTATGCAGTATATATATATAAACAGGATGAACAGAGGAACCCTCATTCGATTCTGTTAGCAAGAGGATCTGATTCACAAAATATTTATGATGTATATTTTCGAAACAAATTCCATAATATAGCACATCCTAAAATCCGCATGAATCTATATATATATATATATATGTGTGTGTGTGTGTGTGTGTGTGTGTGTGTGTGTGTGTGTGTGTGTGTGTGTGTGTGTACATACGGGATTTCAGATGTGCTATATTGATGGAATTTGTTTCGAAGATGTACATCATTGAGAAAGATACAGTGTGAAGGACGAGGAGTGGGCTCTGTTTATAGTGTATAGGAAAGACAGATGCTACCAGTCCTTCCTGCTAATAGGATCCTAAGAAGACACATTTGTGCACTGGTTCACTCTGCTACACTCATCACCGAAATCACTATCAAATAACACCATATCTTGGTAACAAAATAACTCATTGAATGTTGTCTTAAGCACACTGTAACTGAAAAGAAATGGCCCAAGTTAGAATACTTAAAATTCTGCCAGATGGATGCCGAAGCGGAATTAGACATTGATTATTATAAATCTCTGCCCTAATATGTTTTTTAGAATACATAGAAACGATGCGCATGCTTAAATTCTATATCTTTAAATAAAATCGCCCGCAAAGTAATCGCATGACGCCATAATGGTATGTGAAATTAAGGCACCTTCTGAAGGAAACAAACGTAAGGAGAACTAAATATAGAGCACATTTTACTAATAAGATAAATTTTGACAGATTACTAGACTATGAACCCAAGTCGAGGCTGAGGCACATAACGAACTTATAAATTGCATTCGAGATGAAACTCTCTGATACACTTCAATAGGTGTTTCTAATACGGTTTTGAAATACGAAATAAATGATGTTTCTCCGGGGTATCGTCTTAGTTTCTACCGCAAGCAACACACTCTCTGGTGTATCCATATTTATTTGATAGAGTATGATTGGCTTAAGAAAATTTGGCTACTATTTCTAGCCGACGTAGGAATTTCACAATTCCTCACATTTCGATCAAATATACAGAATGTATTATAAAAATTTAGCGCAGAAGTTTCTGTAAGAAAATGAAGAAGTGGTTAAGAAATGATGAACTATTTTGTTGTGATAAATACAAACATCATTTTTCGTTGTATATGTTTATCATTTCATTCATTTCGTGTTTTATTGTCTCGATAAAATTTAAAGGAATATATCAAACATTCTGTAACTACATACAAAGATGTACATACACACACACACGCACACACAGAGACACATACATACATATGCACACACTCAGGCACACACATACATATAGATAGTACTGATATACCTACCTATAAATATATATATTGACGATTATACATATATATATTTATCCCAAAATATCTGTGTATATACATATGTATATATATATATGTATATATATATGTATATGTGTTTATATATATGTATTTATATATATATATATATATATATATATATATATATATATATATATATATATATATATATATATATATATATATATATATATACATATATATATATATATGTATGTATGCATGTATGTATAATATACACGTATGTATATGTATATATTTATTTATATGTGTACACTTACAGATATATATTTACGCAACACACATAATTAGTTAGGGAAATTGATAGTTTCATTATTTGAAAAAAGGACATCATCTTGCATTTTCACAATATTTAGTCAATCAATTTAGAAACAGGCTGCTTCTATTTTCAGGAAATTTCTTTTCTTTTTGATTTATTTTTAATTCACTTGCTTCTTTGTTCCTTGCAGTTTTGCTCGCACACGACTATCTCACCAACGAAATTTACATTACAATGTGTATTTCAGTAGCTGAACAATGGAAGCATTCCAAAACGACCACGTCATTTCTGATCGTTATTAGTGTCTTTTCAGTAAATGAAAAGATTTCTTTGGAAATTCTTTTACTTTTGTATATTTTAAACTTGAATGCAACCGTTTTAAATTTTTGTTTAATTCATTTTTTAAAACTTTGTTGTTGCTTTTCACGTTTTCCTATACAGTCTCCATTGTTCGATATTGTTTATCATTTTTATTTGTATCTTTTAAATATTTTAATCATATATTTATTTATTTTCGGCTCTTCCTTCATGTTGTATTTAAAATTCGCTATTTAAATATATTTTGAACATTTCAAAAATAAGCACTGAGTACATTCTGTAGAGTTTATATTTATGATTAAACAATAATTGTTGACTGCTATGTAATATAAAATTTCAAAACACTAACGTACGGATTTTAGTAGGACCAACAGTATCATCGCCCACAGGTCTGGTAAATTTTCGAGGAAATAAACCTTCATAAGAATTAATAAGGCAGAGGTTTACCGTGACTTGCATTTGATAATGCATTCAAGAAAACTGCATCGTTGGTAGATTGAAAGCTGATTTACTTCTTATCGGCTTGCTTACGCGAACATTTACATATACACACTTATATATGTATGTCTGGATATATATGCATATATGTGTATACATGCATATGTATATATATATATATATATATATATATATATATATATATATATATAAAGAGAAAAACAATTAGTTTTAAAACTCTGAGCGAGATATATGCAGTAAACAGTACCGAACAGTAAAGTCTATTTGCCAACACGATGTGGCAGTCCTACACAGGACGATGTTGGCACATTTTAGCGCTTGGAAAACAACTTTTCCAGCTGACTACCGGCACATTGTCTGTGTCCCTATACTATAAGCAAAGAAGTTTATTACTGGTCTTAGCCAATTGCTTCTGGGTTATTTCCCTTCCTCAGTACTGGACAATTAGGGTCTGAAATATGGCTAACTAATTTCGTAGTTACGTGTCCATAAAGAGACAGGTTTATCCTTCTTCCAAAGTCACCTTTGTATATACGTACTTACTGTTATGGCGAGTATCATGACATCCGCTGTGAGGCTGTACTAGCCGAACTCGTATCAGTAGTAGTATGTTTGACTGAGCCAGAGTGATGAGAGATCGCAGAAAGTCGAAAGGTGTTATTCGTGAGTTCGTGGAGTAGCAGGGAATTGTTGAGAAGTTGTTATAGTTTTTTGAGAGTTTTTGGGGGTTGATTATAGTTCTTGGCAGATTATTTGGAAATAAATCAAGTGGCGACAGTTGGTTTCTACCCCGTTATGTTGTACTGTATATCACACTGTGTTAGTGCGTGACACTAGAGTGATATAGAGAAACCACGTTATAAAACTTACATACGTACAAATATACATACATGTGGGTGTGGAGGACAAACACAGAATACACAGATACAGTGACACACACCTACGATGGGATTCTTTCAGTTTCCGTGTACTTAATCCACTCACACGTCTTTGGTCTTCCTGAAACTGTAGTACAAGAGTTTTGCCCGAGGTGCCACGCAGTGAGACTGAACCCGGAACCGTTTTGATGGGAAACTAGCTCCTTGCTACGCAGACAGGCATGCACTGAGTTCATGACAATAGGTAGCCGAATACTGTGGACGGCCTTTAAAAGGCATACTACATAGTTTATACCTGATGTGTTGTAAGAAGCTTGCTTCCCAACCATATGGTTCCGGGATCAGTTCCACTACGTGGCACCTTCGGAAAGTGATTACTACAATAGCCTAAGGCAGATCAAAGCCTTCTGAGTGGATTTAGTAAATGAAAACTTAAAGAAGCCAGTCGTATATATGTGTGTGTTTGTGTATGTGTGTATGCGTGCGTCCGTGTGTGTGTGTGTGTGTGTAAGTGTGTGTGTGTGTTTGTGTGTGTCTGTGTGTATGCGTATGTGCTTGCGTGTTTCTGTGTGTGTGTTTAACCCCATTCCCGATTTAACCTCAGCAGTTGATGTGTTTACGTCCCCGTAGCTTAGATGTTCGGCAAATAAAGCTGATAGGATAAGTTACAGGATGAAAAAAACAATGCACTCGACTTATTTGACTGAAAATCTTCAAGGCGCTTCCCCAGCACGACCATATTCTAATGATTGAAACAAGTTAAAAGATTAAAAATGGTAAAAAAAAAGATACATATTTTGAGCACACTTAATGTATTTACTTTTCCTGAGTTTACAATTTTTTTGTATTATACATATTTACACACACGCACGCACGCACACCCACACACACACATATATATATGTGTGTATAAACACATATACATACATACATATGTACATACATGCACGTACATATATAAGAGGAATAACCACCATAGCAGATTCCTAATATACTAGAAGACACTAAATCGTTTAACCAATTTTATATATATGTAGCGAAATTCCAACTTAGTCCAATTTTTACATGTTTTGTACTTTATAATATATTACAATGTTATTTTTTTTTAGTATTTTTATAATATTACATATTCCAATATTACGCATACTTCCATATTTTTATCGCTCTTTAGGAGCTTGTTGCATTTGACAACCTGGAGGAAATGACTGAATTTTTCATTGAAATACTTCCTGATAAGGTCCAGCAGGCTGTATTTTATGGACACGATCTTAATCATTCAGCCTGCAGATTAGACGTCACAGCTTAATGAAAGCGGTAACTAAGTTGACATGCAGTGCACTTATAGGAACATTTTAACTAATGAGAATCATTGATAGGGAATGCGGCTACTGTCAGTTGTCCAGAAGCTTTTGATGTTGAAAAATGTAATCCGGTCTTAAATGTATTTAAATGAAATAATATGTTAATTCGAATTAATAACACCATCAATATTTACACAGTTTTGACTAAAATTCAATTTAACCAACATTGTTATTATTATTGTTTATATTATTTTCAATTCTTAACGGGTTTTTCGCTGTTCCGTAAAATTCTTTTCCCTTAATCTTTTTCTCTCCACTTGAATAGTAAAGTGTGTCAATAGGGAATATTATGAACATTTCATTACGGAATGTTTCTAAACGATTGCTTAATGAGATTAGAGGGACATACGGTCTCAGATTTGTTGTCATTATGCTCGCGTACATTCCAATAATGTTGCAATAATGATTTTCCTGCCTTTCTGATATATATTCGTTCGCAATTTGGGAATTTGATGCCGTGAACTAATATTGCATTCGTCCGGCTTATGTGTTGTAATACTGACCAGTATATCACAACTGCCATGTATTCCACCAATTATCGTTGTATTTGCATACCATATTTTGTCATTGTTGTGTAGGTTCAATTTCACAGTTGTTAACAATTCCTTCTAATTTTTTGTTACCTTTTACTTTCAACAAAAATACGATCATTAAGTAATTTTATTTAGTATTATCGCTTGATGAAATGAAATTTGATTTGGCGATATTAGAATTATTTTGACAACATGGATTGTATTAACTATAACAGGTATGCTACTCTGTAGGTATTTATTTATCAGCTTGTATGACATTTCTTTATATTCAGGGGTGGAGATTTTCTTTATGGACTAAAACACATTTGATGTCTGTCAGTCGTCTACCCTTGGTATCTACATAATCTACATCGTCAAGGATTGTGTAAAGTTTCTTGTCTTGACAATATGACATATTACGTTTTGTATGTACTGGATGGATGACAAAAATTTCAACTACAGAAATGTTTCAATGACTTTATAATGCAATCTTTGTGATGTAGGTACCATTTTTGAATTGCATTAATATCCAGAAACAATAAGTTTTTATTGCTCATCTCCGTTGTGAATTTTAAAGTCGGATGTAAATTGAGTCGAATTTGAATTCTTCAAAATAGATACAGTTTTTCTCCAAATTAGGGAACACATGTCAAAATAGACTTCCCGTGCGTCCATTATAAATCTAAATCGGTGAGTTTTCTTCACAACACTTCTCTTTCTTTCTCTCACTATCTCTCTCACTGTCTCTCTCTCTGTCTCTTTCTGTCTCTCTCTCTCTCACTGTATATATGTATTTATAATATATATATATCTATCTATCTATCTATCTATCTATCTATATCTATATATCTATCTATCTATCTATCTATATATCTATCTATCTTTCTATCTATCTATCTATGTGTGTGTGTGTGTGTGTGTGTGTGCGTATATAGATGTAGATATGTGTGTGTGTGTGTCTGTCTGTGCATCTGTGTGAATATGTATGTATGTATGAAATATATATTGTGTGATTTTAAAATCAATCCGTATAGAACAGCATATTTTCAATTGGATTTTTGTTATAATCATCGTGAAAGTTACAATATCATAGGTACAAGGCAATTCAGTTTCCTTCTACCAGGGCAGTAAAAAAAATCTTACAAGCAAAATAAAGACACTTCTTTCAACAAAGAAACTAACATATAAGATTCCTCACTCTAAGAACTGGATCATTGTTTACACTTGCTCATCCTGTCTCAATCCATATCGTATACCTAATCCATAAGTTAATTTTGTTTCATAAATGTCCCGGGAATGACGGAACCTTTGTGAAGCTACAATATAGTAAAACAAATTTCAAATAGAAGCACAACTAAATCGAGAAAGATAGAGAGAGAGAGGGAGATACGAAAGAGAGTGGAAGAGAAAGACAGTGACAGTGAAAGAGAAAGACAAAGACAGTAATATAGTGTGTAGAATTCGAAAGAAATTCCTAAAACTTCACAGTTTTGTAGAATATTTCGGGAAAATATTCTTTCAAGACTCAAGTAAGTATAAACAATGTGTTAATATGTAAAGCAGTTCTGTAAGAATCTAAACTTTATCTGACATACAGAATTACTTGAAACGACATCTCAATATTGCGGAAATAATGATGTTATATCATAAAGAACCAACACAAGATTTGTACCATCTTCGTGATCACAGTTATAAAAATTTGATTACATGTAATAGTAACATACTAAGTTATAAGGACATTTTATAAATTTGCTTGTAAAATACATTTGTGTATTTAGATGTGGGAACAGAACAAATTCTATGCAGACGTATTAACAGAAGATAATGTAATATTTATTGAATTTACCTTTATGTAGTGATATGCGTGTTGTTATATTATATGGCGTGCGAATTTGTGTGTGCTTGTTTTTATATTACGGAAACATAAGATACTCTGATTCAAGGCGTCCAAAATCGCTGGGAGAAAACGTGGGTGTTTCGTCAGACTGGGCGGCCGGGACGTTTGTGACAAATTAAATACTGCTAAAGGATCCAAGATGTTGAGTGAAGGTGTTTAATCGGTTGCAGACTATATTTGAGTCGGTTAGCAGAAACCATCTCTTTGCCAAGTTTCTCATCATTCGATGTCTTGTAATATCACTCACAATCAATTAGTCACCCCAAGGCCACGGTAAAAAAAAAAAAAAACACACATGGATTGACAAAAAGGGATTTAAACAATGGCATTGAACGAGATCCACTATGGTCGTAATGCAAACGTCTTAAACGAAGAGCTATCATGCTAAACTGGCAGTATGACCATCCCCAAGTACAACAACATATATATATATATATATATATATATATATATATATATATATATATATATATATATATATATATATATATATATATCAAAATCCACTAAAATATTCCAAACTAGTTTCATGTCATAGAGTCTATCTGTTGTTTTCTATTTTTACGTCGTTGCATTTTTATGGAATGTGTCTTCGTTGCATTCACCTAAAAAAGAAAACCTGAAACAGAATGATAAATTGAAAATGGAAGCGAAAGTAGAAAACAAAAAACTGAAAGCGCTAAATAGGGAGAGAAGGTGAAAGCATTAGAAACGAAGGAACAGAGAAACAAAATGTGAAATAAAAAAGCGATGACAGAAAAACAAAAGAGATAACAGTAAAAATAAATATGAAAAATACGATGAAATGTTACAAAGCAATCTAAATAGAACGAAACGATTTATCTCTGCTCATGTCAACAACCACTTAAAACATACTATGAACTCTTTTAACTGCGGTCATTCAATGCTTTAAATCTCGAAATACGTGTGTCCAGAAGTGCTATTGATATGATGTTGTTTCTGAAAACAACTTAAAATTTCCCATATATTTCATACCTTTCTCCTGAAGCCCTTCGGCTATCTTGTATGGTAATGCAACGTTCATTGATTTTCAGCAAAACACTCGTGTGCGCACGTACACACACACACACACACACACACACACACACACACACACACACACACACACACACACACACACACACACACACATACACACATGGCTACACACACAATTGCCACCAACAGCATTATCGACTGAAGACCCTCATCGAAATAAATCTAAGCCTCACATTATATGTGGAAAGCTCATTCGAAAGCAATCAATATAACGAGTATACCATGTCTATGTCATCATCAGCATAATTTAAGAATTCGACATGTATAATGTTGAGCATCATTATGGCCATCATCTCATCATCATCATCATCATCATCATCATCATCATCATCATGTATGTGATTAAAATCATCAACATCAGCATCCTTAATTTACCGAAATTTACAACAACAAAAATAATGCTGGTGTCATGGTGTCAACATTTGGCACAAGGGGAGCAACTCCCGAAGCAGGTAAGTCGATTACATCGACTTCAGTGCTTAAGTCGCAATTCTTTCATCCCCACGAAAGGATTAGAAGCAAAGTCGAACTCGGCGGGATTTGAATTTGAAACGTAAGGACTGACGAAAGGCCGCTAAGCATTTTGCGCTTCGTGATAACGATTCGACCAGCTTACCGCCTTGATAATAATAGTTTCAGATCCTGGCACGAACCAGTAATTTGAGTGGGAGGGGTAAGTCGATTACATTGATTCCAACACTCAAGTGGTACTTAGTTTATCGACTAAAATAGAAAAAAATATCTTTTTAAATTTAGAGTAATAATAATGCTTTAAAATGTTGGCACTCGATCAACAGTTTCAGGACGGTGGTGGTGGTGGTGGTGGTGGTGGTAGTAGTAGTGGTGGCGGGGAAGTCTATTACATCGACCTCAGTACCTAACTGGTAATTATTTTAGCGAACCTAAAGGGATGAAAGGCAAAGATGACTTCAGTGTAATTTGAACTCAGAACGTAAAACTCAGAACGAAATTCCGTTAATAGATATCTTAAAGCTGCGATATATAAATTTTCATGTAAGATTTTCATTCGTCCTGTTTGCATTAGCTCGTGGGTCACAAATGCTGTTGGAATTTTCAAAATGTTTTCTATCTACACTTTTGCTTGAAAATGAAATAATTCCAAAAATACTATCGATTCAATTTGTTTTCAAACAGCTGCAACATAAACGGACCGCAGTGTTTTTGAATGATGTAAGAGTTACTTGTATATTTTTGATGCTATTTTCCAAATGACTTATTTTAATATTTAGAATATTTTCTTCTATGAATAGTTCACTGTTCTGTATATTTTTTCTCTGTTGCAGATATATTTATGTGTTTTGATCTTGTGTCTCTTGTGCCATTGTTGATATTATGTGTATTATGACATAAAAATATATGTGGAAATACAATTTTAGACTATGCAGAGTAAACATCTTTCCTTTGTTCTCGAACCCCGTAAGGTCAAGGATAGTTTCTTTTGCGATTACATTCGTTTATATAATTAATTTCATTTAGATATGCTTGACTAAAACGCGTTTTAAACAGAGAAAGAAAAGTATGTTTTCACTTAACACAACCAAAATGCACAAACAGCAAAAACTGACATTAATGATAATGAGAAGGAGGAGGGGTAGGAAGAGAATTTCCATTATATGCTACCAGAATGACCGATCCATTTGATTTGACATACACCCGACTCTTTGAATGGCAACTATCAACTTTTTGTACGGCGTTGTGTCCACTTCCATCTGTCGCAGTAGAGGAAAGAGACCGGAAAAACTCTTCTACATGCAACTGTATAGCCCAGGGCCAGTTTTGACCCATCAAAACCGAATTATGCCTTTGTCTTAATGCTGTACTTCTGTTATACTGATCCTCTGAATGGCATTTTCTCCCTCGTGTTTATTGTCATATCTCTCACTCGTGTTACGCTTTGAAGACTTGATTACGGACAATTCTCCCCGATAGCGTTTCGGTAGAACTACGTTTTTAAAATCCACTCCATTTTCCTGCTTCACCTTTAATTTACTATCATTTTACTGAACGCTATTGATTTCCTGAATGTCTTGCTGTGATTCACCTTTCATAATTTCTTTCTTTCATAGCACACCACTACCACCATTAATTGACGATGGACAGCATCAAATGCTACTTAATTCCCTGATTTGTTCCTCATATTTTTGTTCTTTGGGAAAACTTGCTCAGATTCACAAACTAGATTCTTACTCTTCCCATCATCTCTAGTTATATAGTGTAAATCACAAATTATTGGATTTTGGAGCGGATCACTCGTTCATCACTAAAACCTAAACATTCTGATCTAATTGCCCTTTTCAGATAAACCCAGCATCAATCACTTCTTAAATAAATAGCCAATATGTAGGTTCTGTCTGTCTACTTGTTTTCTATTGATGGCGACCATAAAATCATACATTTGTGGTCTGCCTAATCAACTTGTTGAAACTGTGGTCGTCCTACACTACCCTACCTATTGGCCTTATAAATATCTTATCTAGATAAGATTTGGTTAATCTGATGCATTTGACCGACGTTTACGTTGCTATGTCCAAGAAATCCAGTCGGATGGTGTGAGAAATTTCATCTGAGCCTGTTTAGTACGCTTTTAAAACCACTCCTCTGTAAGTTGGAACCATGTAATTCAACTGTGCGTCTATAATACCGTTCTAGTTTGGACTTGTTATAAACAGTGGAATGTTCACGAAAGCAATTATAGATAGCTGAAGAAATGTTGATGTCCTGTACCTCTGAGCATACATGTTCACTATTCTGAAGGCACCAGCTTAATAACAGTTTAATATCCTGTCTATGAAAACCTTTCGTGCAGGCCGAACTGTATATTACGTATTCGTCAACGAGTGACAACAATATGAGCTCGCTGTAAACTTCTGACGCTGACAGCTACATCAAGTGTATCTAGTAATCTGATGCCGGTTAATAAGTTGATTTGCCTCTAAGGTAAACCCAATGTACGCTTATTTATGCTACCTACCCTGAGTAAAGCAGTCTTCGCCGGAATGGTGAAAGTGAGTTTACTTAACCTGTTTCAATGGGAAGATCGGTTGTCCAATCTTCCCTCTAGTTGAGGGAGTTTCCTCAAGCAAATATTTTTAGTCTTTGAGTTACTGTATCACGAAAGTCCCTTTATCTTGAAAAACATTTGTTTTGAGAGGATCATGTGTTAGGCATATTGTGACATTGTACATGGAATTTCTGTATTGCATTGAGACTGACAGTGGGTCACTGATTTTATATAGCTATGAAGTGTCTAAAGTTTTCGAACGTTAGGTGTCGTGGTTTGTTTGGTTTTGTGGTTGTTGTAGTGCTGATGGTGTCAGCAGTGGTAACAATAAAACTGCCACTGTGTGGAACCTTCTCACCCCTTGTGTCGGCTGGTCTTCGAAGTTTTCGTTTTGTGTCAGATTTATTTATTTGGTTTTTGATTTTCTGTCGTTGCCTGACATGACCAAAAGGTCGGAGGTGTGGGGATTGTCTGTGCAGAATTGGGGATTTATTCTATTGTCGATTTTATTACTGGTGTTTCATGTTGTTGGTGTTGTTATTGCTGTTATTGCTACTTGCTGCCATTAGTTTCTATGGCTGTTGCTTTCGAGATTGCTTTTCTTTTTATTGATTTTCCTGCTCGTATTTTCTTCTTTTTGATTTTGCTAGTGTCACTGATATTGCTGTTGCTTTAATGTCTGCTGTTATTGCTGCTACTTGTGTTGTTGTTATTTTCGTTGCCCTTGGCCTTATTTTACAGACGTTCTTCAGTGATATGGTGCTGGCAGAATGCATTTGTTTGTGGCTCTTTTGGGCAGAATCTTCTTAGATGAGTTTTGTTACTATATAGAAAGTATTTCAACTTCCACTACTGCAGTTTACCATTGAGTAGGTTTATTATGTCAGGATTGGTTTCCAAAACTTCTGGTCGATCACTCATCCATAATTCTAAACTGAAACAAGCACCTGCTTGGATAGACTAGCATAGTGAGGAGCTCCTCATTTTTAGGAATTTTATTGAACGTGATTAACTTTCGTTTTGTAGAGAAACTTTCTTCTAAGATGCCAATTCTACTCTATCTTGTAATTGTCGATTAACTTCAAACACATTTCTATTTCGGCATTTGTCGCTTGCTCATAGTATCCATACGTACCCATATGTGTGCGCATGTAATTGTGTGTTTGTATGCACACACACATATATGTATATACATATATATATACATATAGATACATGGCTATGTATATCCATGTATATGTATATATATATATATATATATATATATATATATATATATATATATATATATATATATATATATATATATATATATATATATATATATGGGGGTGTATGTGTGTGCGTGAGTGCGTGTGTGTGTATGTGTGTGTGTGTGTGTGTGTGTGTGTGTGTTAGAAATAATTGACACAGAAGATAGAGTGTACTGGAAACTATTAATGACAACTATCGCTTCGTCACACTCTGCACCGCTCCCTCGTGGGTGGGAAACAATATAATGAATTCCAATGCATCCCACAGTGCAGAAGTGCCTCTTCAGGCAACATAACATGGTTTCAAGTTACATAAGTGACATTTCGCTCATAGGCTTAGCTAGTTCGTGTTGGTAGTAGTCAAATCTTAAATAAGTATTTAAGACGAGACTGCTGCCAACAGGAATGTTCTGAAAAAATCGTTGTGATAAAGAAAGTTGCCAGTATACTCTCTCTTTTCCGTGTCAATTATTTCTAATATACTCAATCTGCACTGAAGTATTCCCACGTAGATCCAGCAACGTATGTACATATACTGTGGATGATGTTAAATAGCCATAAGAGGTGTACATGCTCTGCCGGCACACTACTAGGAACATACACAAAATATAGTTTACATGCTAAACTTTAAAATTTAAAAGTCAAATTTAATCACATCTTATATATATGTGTGTGTGTGTGTGTGTGTGTGTGTGCGTGGAGGCGCAATGGCCCAGTGGTTAGGGCAGCGGACTCGTGGTCGCAGGATCACGGTTTTGATTCCCATTCCGGGTGTTGTGAAAGTTTATTGGGCGAAAACACCCAAAGTTCCACGAGGCTCCGGCAGTGGGTGGTGGTGAACCCTTCTATACCCTTTCACCACAATTTTCTCTCACTCTTTTTTCCTGTTTCTGATGCACTTGTATTTCAAAAGACCAGCCTTGTCACACCCTGTCTCACACTGAATCTCTCCGATGACTACATTAAGGGTACACGTGTCTGTGGAGTGCTCAGCCACTTGCATGCTAAATTCACGAGCATGCTCTCTCGTTGATCGGATCAAATGAAACCCTCGTCGTCGTAACACCGGAGTTCCACGAATACACACACACACACACACACACACACATGTATATATATATATATATATATATATATACACACACACACGCATATATATATATATATATATATATATGTATATATATATATATATATATATATATATATATATATATATATATATATATATCAGGGACCCCCTTCGGTAATGAATGACCATGGGGCTGCACCTATAAAGTTAACCTCCGAGGCACAAATCCGGGCAAGGGCAACGTAGTATATCGATCCGCTAGACATGTTTCGAATCCGTTTGTCAGATTATACGGCCGTCTTGACAAGAGAGAAATCTAACAAAATGAGAGGACTATATAATAGAGTATATGTGTTGAGTGGATATACTCCATCAACATGTCACTTTCCTTTTGAAGAAATGTGTACTTAAGCGGTTTCTCAGTTAGTTGTTGTTGTCTGTGTTTTTCTTCAGTGCTTGCTACTGCTGTTGTTGTTTTAGATCTTGTTGCTACTGTTTATATAGGTGCTCTTTCACTTTGTCTTGAATAAAATTGTAATTCTACCCATGTCAATCGAGCAGTTTTAGATCATGGGTATATAAGAGCATGCAGGTTACTTCCCTAATAGCATAGATCTATTGGTGGCAATGAGCGTCTTCTGTGCAAATCCGAATTTTATCTGCAGGTTTTAAATACGCTGTTGTGGATTACGTTGGGTGAAATTCGTGACTGTTAGAAATAGATTTTAATAATTATCTGAGCGGTTAAGCCAAGTCTCACATCTTAGCAGAAAAAAGAATATTGTTATATCTCGAACATTTGATTGCAGATTACAGAACTATTGACTGATTGCGTAAGATATTGAACAAGCTGCCGTACAGGAAGTATTGTAATAGTACATATTTTACGTTACAATCTCAATGCCTATGTCCTGCAAATAGCAAGAGATCGAAAGAATTCCTTATTGAATGCCCTGGGAAACGGGAACCTGTTAGAGGATTTTCACCAACGTTTTCGAGCATATACCCACTTAAATACCAGTGTTGACCAACACAGTTACGCAAAGGTTCTGGTGCTTATTTTTATTAACGTCACATGTGACGCACAAATTTGTTAGATAGATTGTAAAGCCTGACACTCGACACTGATGAAGGCTTGGTCAAATTTTAAGTACGTCTAAATTTTACGAGTTTTGCCATTAATGCCATATGCTAACTTTTACACCAACAATTCACGATAACTTTGTGGAAGTCTCATGAAAATAGTATTTTTTTCCTATTTAGTTTTTAATTTCCCGTCTTTTGCGCTATTATATCCATTAAAACATCTTAATATTGCATTGTTCGCGTCAAATTCGAAATATAAAAGGGACATCGGTGTACTGCTTGGTATTTCTACTTGATAGTACTGATTTTCACCCTAAACTGATATAAATAAATGCACACGCATAAACACATCCACACACATATGGCATTGAAATTATCATTAAGACAGTTGTCCAAAAATTCCGATTAGTTGAACAGAACCTCTATTGGTTAAAAAGTGATAGTTTCATCCACATAGCCTATGGCAGTATACATTTCCGGTTTAGTTCTTTCTAAATAGAAACGGCTGTGCCTGTGTAATAATTGACTAAGCAAATTGAATTATTCCAAAAGGAAATTGAAAACAATCTTCTGACACATAAATCTAGATGTCTAAACAGAAACCTTTGAAGTATTGTAGCAGAAGAATAAGACTCTATATCATCCGTGTATATTTGCATTTCTGGGATCTCATCTACATTTGTATATTACTCCAGCTTAGTAACAGAGGATATTATTTTGGCTTCGGAATTGAAACAATCAGAAAGCTTGTTTAACGAGATTGTCATAAACATACGGAACATTTAAGATGATTCTGTCAACAATGAATATATAATCATTCCGAGCATTTTACCGTGTATGTTAATATACTTTTGTTTTGTTATATGTATATACACCTTGAGGAATATGAACTGTTGACACAATTCCTGATTTCCCAAACGTACAACAAAACTAAAATCCGATAATATAAAACAATAATAAAAAAGTACTTTTCCTTTCTTTCTCTTTATTATTTTATACAGTTTTGTATTTCTTAAACGCTTTCTTGTTTAGATTTCATTGGAAGAGAAAAAGTTTTAACGTTTACTAGAAGTTGTCAAGATACTAAATCTGAGATTTTGAAAAGAGAAAAATGCGTTATATTTTACACATTACATCGATTATTTTTCTTTGTGTCAATAATTACCTAGTTTTAGTAGTATATAAGATATATCAACAGTCAACAGCTTTCAGGTGAGATTTAGAGACAGCCTGCTTACATAATGGTTATTGATATTAATCACAAACATATTACATTCAATTTTATTGTCGATGTTGATGCTGCCGCTGCCGTGCACCCACTTTCATACATTATTAAGCATACGTATAATCAAAGCTATTGTTGCCATCACACATTTATTTAGAAACTATTTCACCCTTGACCCTTCCAAAGTCGTTTAAAGCGGTATGGTTCCATTGTAAGAGAAATTTCATTCACGTTAAGTGACTTTATAGTTTCATCCATTTTCAGGACTTGTATGGGGTCATGCGCCGTTGCAGCGCGTCACTGCACCAAACAATTGTCGGTACTTGCTCGGATCGCCCAGAGCAACAATGCGAGCAGTATCACAGTCAGTCTCCATCAATGTAAATGAATCCTTATACGCCGTAAGCATGAACCATATGATCCACTAACACAAGTCATCACCCCACCCGGAGCCTTAGAGAAGACGACACTGTAAACAGGATAGAACTCGCAAAATATATACATTACCAAACATTCTGATGTGGCACTACTGAATAAAACAAGTAATATGAAACATTCCAGTTTCTGTGTATAGACGTTGGCTGGAAACGAAATCCAAACAATGATATCCTATGACCTTGCTAAGCGTACTTGCACCAAAGAAATTCAGTCGGCTGGATAGTGTCAGTCTCACCACTATAGAGCAAGAAAGGGAGGGAGGATCAGAGACCTGAAGACCCCAACTATTGCCCTCCATCTCAGTTATCAGCAGCGTCAAACACGCCTGACCTGCGACTCCACAACTGCACCAGCACGTCTAAGTCTTCGAAGTCGCAACTAATGTTGCTATGGGTCACACTGCCGACAAGTGAAGAGGTCAATAACTTCGATACTCTCACCATATTTCAAGTTATGATTGTCGATTAATCAGAGTTGAGCTCTTATAGAGTTTGGCCTTATGTTATCAAGTTCATTTAGAACATAGCCAGTCGGCTTTATTTTTCGATGTTTATAAATCCTGGGTATGATTATAAACTAAATCCGGTAGTGGGGCCCTGGGTCCTGGTTTCAAGGTTTGAGGAGTGCGGAACCACCTCTTAACTACTATTGTTCCCAGGTCTACTCTGGCCCAGGGTGATAGCTGTAAGGGTCCCAGCTATGGGTTAACTAGCAAAACCCTGCGACTAGGGATGGGGGTGGGTTGGACCGGTAGAAAACAGTCACCGTATTCTCTGTGTGGCGTAAGTGGCAACTAAAATGAGCAGAAGTGAAAGGACTGGGAATCCATTCCTCGTAGTAATCTCATATTCCTAAAAAGACAAGGGCTTAGGAAAATGTTAATACCTAATCTCACCCCAGTACTAGGGTCTTGGAATGTGTGTTGGTGTAGTACAAGTGAGGTAAAGACGAGAGAGGAGGGAGTGTGTTATTGAGGAGAAGTACGGATGTACTGACACTGAGCGAAACTAAGATGAAGGGTAAGAAAGAGTACCAGTTTGGTGATGTCAGGTGTGGGAAGGTAGTACTCGTGAGGGAGTGGCATTGCTGGTGAGTGAGCGTGTGAAGGAGAGTGTGGTGGAGTGGAAGGCGGAATTTTCAAGGTCGATATGGGTCAAGATGGGGTGGGGAGGTGAAATGTGACTGTTTTTTAGTGCATATGGTCCAAGGAGAGGTGTGAGGAAGAAGTAGAGACGTTCTGGAGGGAACTGAAAGAATGTGCGCATGGCGTGGGGAAAAGTGGTTATGTTATTGTGTTGGGTGATTTGAATGCGGGAGTGGGAAATGAGGGAGCAGAAAATGTAGTAAGAAAATATGGAGTTCCTAACTGGAATGAGAGTGGAATTGTTGGTGGGGAATAGTTTTTAAAAAGTGGGAGAAGAATAAGTTCACATGGTAGGGTTGGAGATAGCAGATAGGACCTTGATGGATTATGTATTAATAGATAAGAGAATGTTAGGAAAGTGGGTGGAAGGGCATGTAAGGAGATGTGAAGTTGGAGGAATGTCAAATCACTTCTTAGTATAGGATAAATTGAAGGTATGCTCAAAATGGAATGCTAGACGAGTGACAGGGAGGAGAGAAGTTGTGAGTGTGATTGAACTGGATAGGAGAAAGAGGGAGTAGGAGTATGTAGAGAAACTGAGAGGTAAATATTAACAGGTAAAGAAACGGGAAGTAGATGTGGAGGATGAATGGGAGGCTGTTAGAGAAGCAGTAACGAAATGTGTCTCTGAGGTATGTGGTACACGCGTGGTTGGAATGGGTGAGGAAAGATAGTGAGTGGTGGAATGAGCAGGTAAGGGATGCGGTGGCAGAGAAGAAAAGGGCCCTTGAAGAGTGGTTGCAGAAAGGGGATGAAGAGGCTTATGATATCTACAGAGAAGTGAAGAAGAGAGTAAAGGGAGTGGTGAGGCTGGTGAAATTGGAGGAGAAAAAACGGTTCGGGAAGAAATTAAGTGAACATTTTGTAAGGAATAAATAGATGTTTTGGAAAGAAGTACAGAGGGTAAGAAAGGTGGTAGGAGGAAGGGAAGAAAAGGTGAAGGATGTAAATGGAAATTTGTTGAAAGGAAGTGAGGATGTAAAAAGGAAATGGGCAGAGTATTTTAGAGAGCTGCTAAATGTGGAGGATATTAGGAAGGCAAGTATAGTGTCTGTAGGAGAAGAGAAAAGAATGCCTGTTGTGTGAGAATAGAACTACGGTGCGATTGAAAAGGAAGAGAAAAGGGAAGCTGGCAAACCCGAAGGCGCCAGGTATGGATGGGTGTCTAAGTGGAATGCCTAAAGAAAGGAGGAGTGAAAGTGATTAAACGGACAGTGAGGCTTATGAATGTTTGTTATGTGGCTGGAAGAGAACCAAAGGACTAATGCAGTGCCTGTATAGTGTCACTGTACAAGGGGAAATGGGATAAATGTGAGTGTGCAAATTTTAGGGTTATAAGTGTGTTGTGGGTGGTTGGTAAACTGTATAGGAGAATTCTGATTGTGAGGGTGACAAATCAGTCAGAGAGTCTATTAGGGGAGGAGCAGTGCGGTTTTAGGAGTGGAAGGGTGTATACAGACCAAATATTTGTAGTAAGGCAGATGTGTGAGAAGTTTTTGGCAAAAAGGAGGGAGTTGCATTGGGCCATTATGGACCTAAGAACGCATATGACCGTGTGGATAGGGATGCAATGTGGCAGATGTTATGGTTGTATGGAATAGACGGTAGATTGTCATGAGCGGTGCCGAGTTTTTATAGAGAAAGTAGGGCGTGCGTTAGGGTGCGCGGTGAAGTAAGTGAGTGGGTTGATGTGAAGGTGGGAGTAGACAGGGTTGAGTGATGCCTCTGTTGCTGTTTAATTTATACATTGATGGTGTGGTGAGAGAGGCAAATGCTAGAACCTTTGGTAGGGGAGTCCAAATGTTGGGCGAACATGGAGAGAAATGGTAGGTAAGTCAGTTGTTGTTTGCTGATGATACATCACTGGTGGCGGATTCGGAAGAGCAACTGAGGAGACTGGTGGTAGAGTTTGGGAGAGTGTGTGAGAGGATGAAATTGAAAGTAAATATAGCTAAGAGTAAGATGATTAGATGTTCGAGAGAAGGAAAGGCTGGTAGGATGGATGTGAGTATAAATGGTGAGATGTTAGAGGAGGTGATTGTTTAAGTATCTAGGATCACATGTGACGGCGGTTGGGAGGGTGTGGTGGCTGGAGAAGTGGGATATAGAGTGAGGGAGTGGTGTAAGATACTTGGAGTTGTGAAAGGTATGTTGAGAGATAAGTCGAGTATGAAAGCGAAAAGAGGTGTGCATGAGAGCGTGATTGTGCCGGCAATGTTATGTCGTGCAGGGACGTGGGTGCTGAGAGATCCGCAAAGGAGGCGACTAGATGTATTTGAGATGAGATGTTTGAGGGCTATGGTTGGTGTGACGCGGATGAACAGGAGGAAGAATGAGGAGGTGTGATGGCGAACAGGTTTGAGAGAAAAACTAACAATCACAATGAATAGACGATTGTTGAGGTGGTTGGCCACATGGAGAGGATTGTGGAGGAGTGGTAAGGAGGGTGATGAAGGCAGAAGTGGTAGGCAGCAGAACGAGAGGCAGACCTCGGTTTGTGTGGATGGATGGAGTGTAGAAAGCTTTGGTGGTTAGAGGTGTTGGAGGTAGAGAGGAAAGAGGGTTTATAAATGATAGCAAAGCTTGGAGAGTGTTTGTGGACGGATCAGTGAATTTGATGTTGCTCAAAGGGGTACGGAACCAGAATGATGCAGCGGGGGTAAACCAGCATATGCTGTCGGGCCTCACTGCTGATTTTGGGAGTTGCATTCTGCGCTTTGACCAGAGCATAGAACGGGGCTCGCCTCCTTGAGCTGGGAAATGAATGGAATATTTGGTGTGTGTCTTGTGGTGTTCACCCCCTCCTAAAAAGATGGGGGATAGCCCTGGATATATAAAAAAAATATTTAGGAGCTCCTCTTTTTCCTTAAGATGATATAGAGTCTATTGACAACATGTTTGGTTCGTATTTCGTCTAACCTGCCAGAACATGGATGATATAGTGTAATTATTAACATCTATAATTCTTTCACGACCTCATCTCATCAAACAAGTATTTTCTTCTTTTGCATAAACTGGTGGTTCATTGATGTTTCCAAACCACCCTGCTCTTAACAACAAATCGCATCCTTGGAGTATTTTTCTTCTTTCCTTTTACCACCATAAACGAAAATATAGTCAGATTTCACACAACGCAGTGATATCGATGTTAAATGTTCACCAATTGTCATGGTATTTCAATAGTCAATGAGTGATTTTTCATGTGAAAACGCAAAGAAGCAATCTTTTGCATTGATGTCTTGTAAAGAAAGTCCTGCAAACATTCTCGGAAATCAGAAAGCTAAACATGTCATGATTTGTGAGCAACATGCCGAACATATAGGAATGTAGGGGTTGCATGTGCATTAGGTGACTGATATTGCGGAATATCTATTAAGAGATCACTGACATGAAATGCAGATACCGAGACATTAGCCTCTTTATATTGCAAGACTGTTAAATAAACTGAAAGAAAACTCATATTACAATAGAGATTCGTTCTGCAACAGCTACTTAACATAAGTTTGTAAATTCCATCTAAAACCACCTGAAATTCCAATGCATGAGTAGAAATCAGTCAATAATTATTTGCTATGTGTCTCAAACTGGACTGAAAGAGGACAAACATCCAAGTTCTAGCACTTTTTTGAGGATGTCAATATTCGTTATGGAGAAACGGTTATCAAATGCATTGTACACTCTATAAACAAGAATAAAATGTTATTGCTAGATAAAATTAGAATATGCTAGCCGAATTTCATATTGAAATTCAATATTTCCAAGTAAATAGTAATCTATAGTTCTCACTTTTCAGCATAAAAAAAGAAAAACAAAAAAGTAGTTCTTTGCAAAATAAATAAATCGATTTGCTTTTCCATCCGAAATGCACGTAAATAAAAATTAACTCTTTATTCAATCACATTAATAGAATCATAAGTTAACAATGTAAATACATGATACAGTCAATCAAAATATCACGAATTTGACAATCATGTATCGAGGGTATCGCCTTACAATTGAATTAATGCGGTTAATGAATATTTCGAGCGCTACGTCATTCGAAATCATCCCCTTATCATTTCTGGTGCTTAGTTGCTTCTTTATCAGATTCGCTGTCATTGTTTAAACAAATGAACTACTGTCGATTTCGATGGTGAGTATTCGTGCCTACACATAGAATTAGTGTTACCTGTAACGTACTCCAGACACTGAAAAACCTCGACAGATTTGAGCAAGCCTGGATATTAAAATTACTGTTACAACCCATCAAACGGGCTTCACCCACTTTCGTGAATTACTCTGAGCAGTCTATTGCTTGAGCAAGACGTACAAGCGCGAATTGTACAACTTTCTGTCCGTGGTGTAGAATGACTCACTAGTTACCGATTGAGTGATTAACCACTTATTCGCCGCAAGTGCATGAAATAATTGATGGGATTTATTTCATTATACCAATTACTTACTCCATTTTAAAACTATAATGTTTAACTCATTTTAGAGAAATTTCGCAAAATAAACCAATAGTAATCAATTGATTTCCTATGTGTCGACACAAGGTTTGCGTAAATGTCACATCCTGCGCAGAGAAATTGAACTGGAAGCAAATGATTTCCAAAGCGAAGTTCCTAAACATTAGATCTTACTTTATATTCGTGCATCGATTACAGAAGTCGTAGTAAAACGCAGTAAATAGAAATGACGCGTGGTCTATTAATTGCAGAACTATGCTTAATTCCTTATGTATCTATTTTCTAAGTTGGATAAACCAGCCTCAAAGGCATATTTTGAGAAGAAACACACCAACATCCTTGCTAAACGTATTCGAGGAGGTGAATTCAAGAATGGAAACTAAGGAAATATTCGCTAATTAAACAATACTGCCTCTGATCATAGTAGTCGCTTCAACATGTGTTTCGGTAGTTATTTACAACTAAGTAGATTGGACAAATCCAGTGTTAACTTACATATCTATGGACATCACTGGGAGTGATACGTCAGAACACAACCCATTCAATATACAGTTATTTGTATTCTATACTGTTCACTCAACTAGATATGCATTACCTATTTATGTGCAAATATATATCAGCTAAATATATTGATGTATTCAGCGGATAAATAAATATACATACATACATACATACATACATACACAAATACATACATATACAAACACAGATATGAGAGGTGGGAAAAGTGGGAGGCTCGACGGGACGAATTCAATGGTAAAGACCAGAAACGATTTACGGACACAGAGTCAATTTCTGTGGGGAGATATTAGGAGTAAAATGTCTCTGCGGAACGATCTCCGAAGAAACTAAAACGGCTCAAAATACACTTTTGACGAGTCCGACAACGAGAAAGAGGAGACACAGAGAAAAATAAGTAAAGGTTGGCTGAGGTGGAATGAAAGATCAAGGCTTACAGGTAAATACGCGGTTATACCAAAACGGAATGCGTCCGAGACTCATTTGGCTATTGACAATGTATGAGATCAATCCTATTGAGTAGAGTTGACATGGTGGAGAGGGAGGTAAAGAAATCCCACCAAAAGTGGCTAGGTGTTACCCAAGTTTCACTTGAATACACCTTTACATAAGGTCTGGACAGCTACAATTTCCCCTCTCATCTGCAGTGGACCTGGTGGAGACATTGCAGTTACTCCAGGTGGACCCTACAACTTGGAGGCCAGATATCGACCCATGGTCTGAAAAGTCCAAACAAATTAATTCAGATCGAGCTTACAGTCCCTTGGGAAGAAGGGTATGGTCAGGATTACAAACCGAAGCGTGCCATGAGAAACTCCTGAAGGAATGCAGTGTGAAAGGATGGCATTCATGGCTTTTCCCTGTCGAGGTTGGCTGTAGGAGATTCCCTGCCCAGTTGGTATGGGAGATGCTTACAATCATTGGAGTGACAGAAAGTGGAGTGAGCGGAATGGGAGAGGCAGCAGGAAGAGCCGCTTGCTGGTTATGGAGCAAGAGAAAAAAAAGTTAAGCTGGAAGGCAGAAGGAGATGAGAAGCAGTGATGTGGCCATCTCTGCTGAGTTATACGTAGATGTAACTGTGCAGGCGAGTGGACTTAAGCAAAAATAAATAATATGTCTTCCTGAAGCACAAAACCCACTTCTGAGAATCGAACTCATGCCCTTATGATTGTGACCGCTAATGTGCTAACAATTATCATGCTTCGCCACACATGTACACACATACATACGCAGGCAGACACTTACACACACATACACATACACTCATACACACACACGCACACACACACGCACACACGCACACACACATGCAAACACACATACGGTGGGGGTGCTGAAACATTCTGCACTTCAAGGGTAAATCGATGGGCCTGGTTAGAGGACAAATGTTCCGAGTTCTTTTATAGTGTTTACAAAATCTGAAATCCCTCTAACATAAATGTGTCAATCTATGAGTGGAAGAAGTTGAATAAAAATCATAATTAATTGATTCTCCTGTATCTTCCTTTAGCCAAAGCCAGGAACGTTTAAGCAGCCCCTCGTATGCATGCAAGCGCTTATATATTTACTATGTACTATTGAAGATATATAGAACAAGCAGCTATTCTTTAGCTCAATAATTTAAGTTATAATTAAAGACCAAATGTGTACAATTCGCTATAGTATGCCGCTGGAACGTTGCAAGGTACAACTAATATTTATTGTAGCTTTTAGCAAAGATGTACTCTCCTGATAATTCTGACGAAAACTAAATATATGCATCTCATTAACAAAATGCGTTATGAACTTCACAATAATAGGTTTCTTTTCTTTAATCAATGCGGGTAAGCAAACTGAAAATAAATTGAATTGTAGTTTCTTATATCTACATATGTATCCTAACATATATCCTGAAAATTAGAACACGTTGAATAAAAGAGAAGCAATATGTACTTATATAAACATAACAATAGCAAATAAGATATAAAAATTAATGAAAGGAGGTGCTGTGGGGGTGCAAAGTTTGAAATCACAAATTCCCTAAACTTTCCTCACGCTAATTGTTCCCATCATTATAGGAAATACTTGGGGAGAATGACGAGAGCATAGCACATGAATTAAAATCAAACTAATTGATAGTAACATGTTTTTCCGTAAATATCCGTAATATCCCCTGTGGCAAAGTTGTTCTTCCATATTTCTGGATGCGACAACAGAAATTCTAGTTTGAAATATGCAATACTCAATTTGACACGATCTTTTGTTGCAGAAATTACAAGTGGACATCGACAAATTAGTATACGTGGTTTGATCAATAAATATCCGAACTGTTGTCACAGTAACGAGGCTAAAGCGCAGAAATTAAAGCCGCTTGTCACAGATTGACCTTGAACTATGGTGTGCATGTGTACTAAACTTTCACGTTGTATCTAACTTCCGCTGTTTACAGGAAGGTTTGAAAGGAAGGTGTGTAGCGTGTGATCGTCGTATTAACCATGGCAGAAAGTTGAGCAGAGAATCTGCATTAAGTTTTGCCAAAAGCTTGGCGATACATACTCAGAAGCCTACGCAAAGATTTCATCGTTCTCAACACAATCAAGGAGATGTTGTAAAACTGAAACCCGAGTGTCTTTTTGGTTAGCCGAAAGTAGTTTTGGCACAAACTAGTCAGATACGCGTGTCATTTTCAAATCTTCAGTGATAATGGAACGAAATGAACCATAACTAATCTGTGCATCATCTGATAGCTCACGGGCGGTGACTCGACGATTTCCCCTCACAGCTGCTTGCACATCTGCGATGTTTTTTCTCAGTTCTGGTTGCTGGTCTCGCAGAACGTTCGTAAATATCGACTTTATTCGATCATCTCGGAAACGTCTGAACCACTTATACACTCATCTTCATACACTTTCTGCAACTTTGTATAGGTTAACTTTCTTTGTCATGGTCAATGTGACAATCACACACTACACACCTTCCTTCCAAGCATTGCTGTAAACAGCGGAAGTGAACTAGAACGTTAAAATTGAGAGTGCACACACAACGGATTTAAACGTCAATCTGTGTGTGCCGAGCGGCTTTGTTCTGTGTGCTTTATCTCCATTACTATGCAAACAATGCGGATGCTTAGTGATCAGACGTCGTATATCTCTGCAGATTTAGCATGATAGGATGCATCCATCTATAAATACATTTACCCATGAATTAATTAGTAAAGCACTTTAACCTGGCAGCTATTGATAAGAATTTTTATTGACCAATAAGCTGATATTTTGTCCTACACCACTTATACAGCTGCAGTCTGATTCCACATTAGCAATAAATCAAGTTAACACAGCAAAAATAATCACAACACAAGCTACAAATTTAGGGTTCCTGTTAGTTCTTTCAGAGAAGCCACATAAGATGTCCATGGATGCGACTAATTAGCACCATAAGAGAAGACTTTTAAGAAACAATCTGCATCCTAACATTGCAAAATAAAAACAAGCGAGAAAGGATAATTCAGTTAGGTTAACGAGTGGATGATTAAATTTGATCACGAGGTGAAAGAAGAGGAATGGAGAAAATGCATAAATAGAAAGTGAAAGTGAGATTGAATGAGAGAACATGACGAGAAAGGATGTTTAAGCCGGAAGGAGAGAGAGTTACAACTAATAGACACCGCGAGATGCAGTACACGTATAGATGCATATAAAAACATACACATACACAGAGATAGATAGATTGATAGATATATGAATATATTTATACGTACATACGTACACACACACGCAAACATATGTGTATGTATATGTACATATATACATATATATATATATATATATATATATATATATATATATATATATATATATATATATATATATATATATATATATATATATATATATATATATATATATATATATATACTATATATATATATATATATATATATATATATATATATATATATATATATATATATATAAAGAGAGAGAGAGAGAGAGAGAGAGAGAGAGAGAGAGAGAGAGAGAGAGAGAGAGAGAAGAGAGAAAGAGATTATTATATATACGCACATATGCACATATATAAATGTAAGGATAATATAGGTGATTTACTGTCTGGTTAGTCGGTGTTTCACGCCGAATCATCGATTTATACAAAACCAAAAAGTAGTCCATGCATTGAGTTATCACTCTTTTGCTACATTACGAAAGTTGGTTTAAAAGTTCACTGAAAATTATGCTATTATGTGAAATCTTGCATACATTAATTTTAATATTTCTTATCAATTTCTTTATAGATAAACTGACATCTGACTGTTCAAAGGAGACTTCAAACGTAACTAGTAGCAACTACTATTGAAAAATAACAAAATTTGGTATCGTGGTGTTATCGAATTACCTGCGGGAAAGGCGCTAAGCCCCTACAATCGTAATTTGTAGGAGTGCTACGTTCCATTGGTAAGGTTAATCATACACTGAAAACATCTCCGTCAGCAGCTGTCCATAACGGGACGCCTATGAAGAAATATGCAATAAAGTTTTAGCATCTCCATAGATATCACTACTTTAAGCACATTTGGTTGGCTTTTTGTTAGTCATGCTTGTCACATAGAGTCCATTTTACGGAGCTTCCTTGTATCGAAAGCGATGCCTGTGTTTTTCATGTACAATGCTGGCTGTCGCATACACTCCTGTTGACAATATGAATCATGTTAATTTATAACACGTTATGCTTATTTTTACATTACATTTGATAAGACCAGCTATGTGTATGTGTATGAGTGACAGGGAAAGAGAGGAGATATATATATAGAGAGAGAGAGAGACGGGAGAAAGAGAGAGGGAGAGTGACAGTGAGTGGTAAAATGGAAACATTTTAGAAATTACTTCCAAGTGGAAGGCCTAAATAAGATCTCTCTCACTAGATCGAATTTATTTCACTTTTGTGTTGCAATTGCTCCTAATTATGCATTTTCATCCCAGTGAAGTAGTGTTAAGCATTCTTATAGTCAGAAACACTCTAGTCACATTTCTTTCCGGATCATTTTTTAAAGATCGTAGATCAGTAACTTAGTGTATATTTTGCCCTAATTTCAGTTATTTACTCAAAGCTGTTTGTGGTTTGCGTACACAAGTTATGGAAGTGTTATCAAGACAAAGAGATTCATCAATATATTTCATTTGTCAGAAACTCTGTAATACCAGGAGAGATTACGAACTTTAGGGTTATATAATGCAGAGATAACAGAATACCAAGGATTGATTGGTGTTAATAAGGTTAGCTTATAACAAAACATTAACCAAATTTTCTGGTGAAGTCGAACATTAACTGTAAGAAAATAGATACCATAGGATACATAATGTATTTGTTACAAATATTGGAGTTACGAAGCAAATGTTGTTCGCTTTTGTATAAAAACATTGTAGAAATATATGTGTAGTAAATTATTATTGAAAATTGATCTTCGTGAGGATAAAGAAAATTATTAATATGAAGGAAATGTAATCAATCATTCGGTAATGTGTAATTTGTGCATTCTTAGGATATAAAAATATGAATAAGCATCAAAAAACGACCGTTGTGTAAAAAGAAATATTTCTTCATCTTTCAACGAAGTAAATAACGGCTTCAGTTTTTGCAAACCTATAGTCGATTAGAGAAAGGTCAGTTTTATACAGTAAGTAGTAAAATTAACTCTGAGGACGCAGCTGCTGCTCTGAGTCTCAATTCACAATCGTTATGATACACAAGATTGGTAATGATTAGTGATACGTCATAATAGATAATCATAGCTAATTCAGCAAGGTAAGGACATTTTTCAGATGAAAAATATAATCAGAATACACAGAAATGACTATAGATATGCCCAAGTTTCAAGCATATGACATGCAAAATTCTAGATTCCATTCCTCTCAAATCACGATAAAGATAGGGATGATGATAATAATGATGACGATGATGATGATTATGACCATGATGATGTTGATGATGATGATGATGAACACTGGGATCAATGTAATCGATTTTACCCATTCCCTGAACTTGCTGGCCTTATGCCAAAATTATTATTAGTATTATTTTATCTCGAGTTTTGTCGGAAATCCTGGAGTCTTGCATTGGTAGCAGGCTTGTTACTTGTAGCCTACTGCACCATACTATCCGTTCTTTTTAACTATCTGATACTATCCTGATTATTCTGGCCGTGCCAAGGAAGCAAAACATTTGTAACAGCTCTGCTGGGCACTCTATTCTGATTTCCTTTATATTCCTCTTGATGTATTCTGAAAATGTCCCCAAGGATCCTAAATAATCGGCACTATCTTCATCGTCTTCATTTCCCATTGCCGGGATATTTCGTGCTCAAAAGGGTTGGATTTGTCTATTTTTCTCATTCTTTATTGATTATTCGTGGGTGAAAGAGGCACGCAAAATCAGCTATATGTCACATTTGGTGCATCTTTTCCACCACCACTAGATCGACATCTGTTATGCTCTAGCACCTGATCTGAGGATTTTGAAATCCGTCGATTCTGCCACTGTCTGGGGTTTGTTCTCATACCACGTCTTGCCTTTCTCTAGTGTCCACTTTTCACAGTGTTATCGTGTCGTCACAACTTGTAGTGATTTTGGGTAAGTCTAGGGCATTCTTTCGTGGTATAGGCAATGAATTCGTCTACTTTATTACAGATGCGGCGCAGCGGAGACACTTGTTCTTTCTAAGGTTGAACCTCCAGTTCCTGGACAAATCTTGATCTTCCGCTGCCAGTATAGTGCTCTCATTAATATTATTATTATCATTATTATTATCATTATTATTATTATTATTATTATTATTATTATTATTATTATTATTATTATTATTATTATTATTATTTTTATTATTATCATTATTATTATTATTATTATTATTAGTATTATTATTATTAGTAGTAGTAGTAGTAGTAGTAGTAGCAGTAGTAGTAGTAGTAGTAGTAGTAGTAGTAGTAGTAGTAGTAGTAGTAGTAGTAGTAGTAGTAGTAGTATAGGCTTTGCACGGCTTCTAATGCTGGAGATGTATTACAATGTCAAATGTTAACTACAGATGAACTAAGTGCTTGCTCTTGGGCAGCACAGATTAGAGCCTCCGTTTCCGGTTTTAAATCACTTTTAACTATCCACAGCCATTATTTTCTTTGTCTGACCATGCATTATTTTCTTTACCCACCTATTTTCAGTTTCATTCGTTTTCAATTTCTTTTATAGTGCTTTATCTTTGCAATGATTCATCCTACACAAGCCTAACCTTCTTACTTCTAATAATAGCGGTTCTGTGTCATTTTTTACATACCATGCTATGTTGTTTTCTTCTGCTGTAAGGCTGTGTTCGCATCCAATACGTTCTCTTCCCGCACTTTTTGTTGGTACATACAGTCTGTATGTGTCAATTTTTGGGTGGAGTGACCCATATCTAGTTAGCATCTTCCTTGTCTTTCTGTCTAAGTTATTTAGTTCGTCTACTGTCCATGCGATTACATCTGCTCCATATCTAAGGTGTGAAACCGCCCAGGTGTTGATAGCTTCGATGTTATTCCGTCCGTTTAATTTCGGCATAAGAATCAGGCTCAGTCTGCGCAAGTACTCCACCTAAAATTTTTCTGTTATTTCTTTCTCCATCAATTTATCCATTTCCAAAATCCCAAAGAACTTATAGCCCGACTCTTCTATCTGATTTATAACCTCTCCCGACGGAATCGTTAGCCCGTCTAAACATTTGATTTTGCCTCTCTTCAAGACTAACACACCACACTTTCTCAGTCCGCAGCACTACAGGTATACACCGTATCAACGAGGGGACTGACTTGGTCTTCATTTTTACCATAAAGTTTGAAGTTATCCATGAATAGAAAATGGTTGACTTTTTGTTGGCGGCTTTTAAATACATATTCATAATAGTCTGCTGATTTCTTTGGACGTTTTCTAAATCTGGATGAATGCTGATTACATTACTTTGAACCGGGAAAAAAGATACAATCCATGCAGTGGAAACACCTATGCTAAGCTGTCCCTAAAATTAGTCGTTCCAAGCATAGAATTTGTTACTTAGAGTTTCACGTTCCCACTCATCGGAGAGTTTTGGTTGAGAATGGAACAAAAATAAGGTTATACGTATAAATATACAATTACGTTGATAGATACACATTTGAACATTGTTTTTTTCATTAATCCTTTCAAGTAACGGGCTTTGCAATAACGAGCTATATGAATCAAACATTACGGTTTAAAATCATATTATTTAAAATCGAAGAACACAATAAATCAAAAATAAAGTTTAGTTGAAGTGAAGAAAACTTGTATATACAGGGTAAATTAATTAATGGTAAAGTACATTAAAATTAATTGAAAAGATATGCCCGTTTAAAATGAGAACATTCACAAAGAACCAACATCATAAAAATGCAGATACATTTAGTTATACTGACACATACCAATAAGCCTATGTATACATATATATATATACTAAACATACAAACGCTGTTAGATGTCTACATACATTTACATACAAATACAGGTTAAACAAATATATATATATATATATATATATATATATATATATATATATATATATATATATATATATATATATATATAGACGGTTTAGATATAGATTCAAGGCTTGAATATGGTACTTATGCGAAGGCACCCGAATATCACATCCCAAAAGGATGGGTGATTAATATCAAACAATAAGCAACACGGATTTCAAAAGTGATTGCAGTACGCACGTTTCATGCTACTTCAATTTATTTAAGTACTGTGAGCATTACATTAAATGCAATATGAAGAGCAATCTTCAGCTGCACGAAAAAATGTAGAAAAAAGACATATTACAAATGTGGCAACTTATTAACACCAAGTGGGAGAGAGCAGAGGAAGAATATATAAGTCCATCTTGACATAGCAGGGTCTATCAGGCTAGTAATTGATTCTAGACAAAGTTTCTTATCTAGTGGTGATAGCAAAGGGACAATTACTTCTAAAGAGAGGGAAGGTGTAAGCAGTATGCATGGACAAGCCTATAAAAGTATTAGAATCTAGAGGTTTCACTGGTCATAGTAGTATCAGGTCATTTTATTACTATCAAAATGTTGAGGAATTAATGTTGAGGAATTATAGCCCTAGGTATATGGGTCAAATAGGTTTTTTACTTTTAGTCTGAATAGAGTAACAGTATAGTGGTACAGACAACAACAGAATTCTAACTAATGTTTACACAATAAGAGGTATGTTAATAAAATAAAATGAAATGTAGTTATCTTCCACAAAAATCATGAAATAATGTCAATATTGAATTCAGGGGCTCTGGATAGGGTGTAAAATTTAAGGTTTATATATATATATACACGAATGCATATATAGATATCTACATACATATATACATACATATATATATATATATATATATATATATATATATATATATATATATATATATATATATATATATATATATATATATATATATATATAGATAGATAGATATAATTCTGTTCCGTCGGTATTTCTAAATATACAATTTACTTGTTACAAGCTAGAAAAAGAAAACGAAAAAGAAAACGAACAAAACGAAGTGATGAGAGAATGAGAAAAAAGAAAGTTAAAAATAGTAAATAGAAAAATTGATCGGGAGAGAGAGAGGGAGAGAGAGGGAGAGAGAGATAGAGAGAGAGAAAGAGAAAGAGAGTGAGAGAGAGAGAGAGCGAGAGAGAGAGAGAGAGAGAGAGAGAGAGAGAGAGAGAGAGAGAGAAATGATTTGGAAGTTGGCGTTCCCAAAAAATCTCTAACAGAAGTTAGATACTTTCCTAAGCATGGAAACACACAGATATAAAAGGAATATGTATATCTACATAAATACATACATATATGGAATACTAACACACATATACACACGCATACAAATATACAAAGAAGCATATACTTATATATATATGACTATTTTGGTATGCATGTTCAGCCATCTGTGTATGTGCATCTGAATGCACAGATATGTACTAATGTAGTTATGATTTTGTATCCATGTATATCTCCATGTGGTAATGTATACATTCATAGGCATGTATATTGGAGTTTTAATAGCTATTTATATGGTTTTATATACTTTTTGTAGACCTTTTTATGTGCCTTATATTTTCATTTTTTTATTTTTTATTTTATTCTTATTTTATATTTGTATTCAATTTTGTAAATCTCTGAAGAGGCCTAGCGAATCATGCATGTGCCCCATTACATCATTGTCATCTACTAATTACTCCAGCCTATGGGAGGTATGGAGATAGAATGGGGTATGCCAACGCTAGGCCGAAACAGCTGTAAGATTTTGTCACTACTCCAATTGGTAAATGACCCTTATATTTGAAATCTTAATTGTTGATATAACATGGCATGTCATAAGTATCTGTCTGCAAGTTGATGACTACCTCATATTCCCCTCATATTCTTATTGCTATATATATATATATATATATATATATATATATATATACATATATATATCCGCGCTGACCACTTGGTAAAAATCATTCATGATTTTACTCTTTTTGATATATATATTTATATATATATATATATATATTTATAGTGGTTTCTCCCAACAAATAAAATGCAACCATAACACCAGACTTAAATAATTTATATCCCAAATCGCACCCCAAAGACATAACATCAATAGCAACCACAACCAACCACCCACATACTCAAACAGACCCCACAATCACACTTATAACACTAGGGCTAAATCTAAGATGTATAAATCATCTAGCCGTACCAAAAATATGGACAACTGCCCTCCACCTAAACACCTTCATTACAACATGCACAGAACCCCCCAAACAATCGGTGGCCGCTCCATCCTGTGGTACACCCCCCATTCTCAGTTAACACTAGGAACTTAGCCTAATCTTTCTTTAAAATACTAGATTCTAACTTCCCACGACAACACAAATACCACTCTATATTCAATAGATCCACTTTAAAATTGTCGTATTCTACCATTCCTAACTTTGAATCTATTATAGCAACTTCTAACAAACATAAACTCTCGCTCTATTACCAAAACCTAAGCAACCATAACTACGCTAGCGCCAGCACCCGACCCACACAAACACCCAACACGGACATTAATATACGTTCTTCTAACACTAACGCTCGTACACTAGAACAAAACCACAGTGAATCCCAACCCATTAATATTATAGATAATACCAATACCAATAATAAAATTGATAGGACAAATAGCCATAACAATAATTCCATTGATCTAGATTCTTACACATCCTCCAATAACATATCCTCCAATAATAATAACTCACCCACCAGCAGACGCAATCCTCAAGCCTCCTACACGTGTAACTGTCGCTCCGGGACTATCTGTCCGCTTCAAACACATTGCGTAAGATACAACGTAATATATAAATGCACTGTGAGAAATCTATTACATAACTCTACTGCTACATACATAGGTGCAACTAAAAACGTCAAACATCGCTACGCAGCCCATTTGCACTCTTTTAGATACGACAAACACAGTAAATCTACAACATTAGCCAATCACATTCATCACCTCAAAAGCAAAAATACCCAATGCACTTTAAAATGGTCCATCTTAGATTCTGGAACTCCATACCAGGGCCAGCGCTCCAACTGCAAGCTTTGCCTAATGGAGGCGTTCCATATTTTAAAATACAATTCTCCCACTCTACTTAATCGATATAACGAAGCGTTTAGCAACTGCAATCACCGCTCTTACCATACATTTAAATTTTATCACAAGCAAAATTGCACAAACGATCACGCAACATAATCGCACGACTCCCCACAGGAAACCTATTCAACCTGGCAAAAACATCCATCTTTTACCATCTTTTGAATAGTCTTATTTCCTTTCGATCATATCACCACATATATATATCCTCAAATCTACTTCCTCTACACTCTAATTCACAATAGCACCACCACCACATACAGACTACGTGGTTTCTTTCAATCCCGTTCCACCGTCTGTAAATAGGTTTGGCTACATTCTAGAATATGATACTACCAACTACCTTTCCCACCTATCTCCCCCTTTATCTCTGTTCTTGCTTTATCACCCATACCCCCACCACCTATAGACTACATCTGCACAATCCTTCCTACTCACTAAACCTTTTAACCTCATCCCCCCATTCCTCCTTCCCTCTATATGCTCATCCTCTCTATCCAGTGAGATCAACTGACCATAAAAAATATACCACCACCATTCTCCACCTCAATCTTTCATCTATCCTCTTCCCATTCTGTCTTCATGACTTGACGTACTTACCATACGCACACTTCTCACTTGACTCGGGCATTCTTCAAGAAAACACAAGCAAAATACCATCGGACACAACATGGCATATATTCACCTCTGCTATCTCTGCTATCTCAGGCTTTGCTGCAGCAACTATTTCTGGAT